>NC_057809.1:515562085-515612085 GCF_018294505.1 Triticum aestivum | reverse complement strand
GATGGACTCCGGAGGCCGTACGCAGGAGGCGTGATCAAGACTACCTCCATCGAAGACTTGATGTATACTCCAAGATCTCTCATGCCGCCTTGCTCCTAGATATCGACCTTGTAACCCTGGATAACCTCCCTGGCGTGTATATAAGCCATGGGGTTTAGCCCGTAGAGGGGATATCAACGCAATATCATCCACCTAGCCCTAGAGTTAGACCACATCTTACGATCTCGAGGTAGATCAACTCCGTACTTGATACATCTCCATAAATATAAATAAGAGCAGGACGTAGGGTTTTACCTCCATCAAGAGGGCCCGAACCTCGGTAAAACATCGTCTCTCTGTTCTTGTTACCATCTGTTCGAGATCCCCTACCCCGAGGTCTGCCGGTTTTGACACTGACAAAGATGGATACGCAGATGGTCCAAATGGAGCTCGGATACAAAAGTTATGACAATTTCAGGGATGCCCGTGTTGACATTCGATTATTAAATGTCATGAAACATAATTAAGCTTGCCACTGATGGAAAAGTGTTCAACATCAAAGTTGTACGTCTTGTCAAAACGCTCAATTTTTGTATAAAAATCGTCTTAATCCCAGGTCGTATGCAACTTGTGAAGTCAAAACTAGGCTAGGGACAGAAACTTCAGAGTCACTTCAGACTGACTAGTTGATTTGACTCGGTGAGACCGAGTTGATGTCAGGAAAATCGGTAATTCTGAGTGAAACCACTCGAAAATTCCAAGTTAAATACAGAAGATTACAGAAAGTTGGACATGTCCACTCAGTGAGACCGAGCGAAACCACTTGGAGGCTCCAAGTTGATCTGGAAAATTACCAAAGATTCCTGTTCGAGTTAGGTTAGGGTTTTTTATGCTCTGGACATAATTTTTAGTCATTTTATTGTACAAGAAGTCCAACCACCTCATAAATAGATGAGAGGTGATAGCTGATTGAGCAACAAACAATTGGCAGATCAATATACTACTTTTTACCCTAGTTTTTACATCTCTCCCTTGTTCTTTATCTCGCATTCATCGTTCATTCTTCATGTTGAAGGTTAGTGATCCTCGGGGATCTAGGGGCGGGCAAACCGACCTAGGGTAGCCCATAGCCGCCGCACATCCAGATGGGGTCCCTCCCAGGTGTGTGGGGTTTCGGGTCCTCAAAAGCACCATCGGATTGTTTTTGTACCTCCCTTTCAGCCGGGTCTCCATCGACATGAGTTGAAGTGTATCACCCCCGATGTCTAGGGTACACGGTGACGTGTTCATGCGCGAACACACTTTCTGACGACTCTGCTGGGGACAACTAAAGAGCAATCATCATCATCAATCATGACTGGCAACGGCAAGCTTCCCAAGCCCGCAGAGATTGACGCTGATAACATCATCAATCCCCATCTTGATGAACTATCAGAGGAACATCGCGAGTCCTACGAAACGTGCAAGAAGAGGCGTGAAGAGGCTTTGAGGCACTCAAGAAGAAGAACGGGCAGGAGGATTTGGAGGCATTTCTTGCATGTTTCAAGAAGGACTGTCAAGGTAGTGTGATGACATACAATTCTTTCGTAGCGAGTGCTAATGCTCAGGGAGATATGCCTCTGTCATCTAGTGGTACTGTTGGTATATCTGAAAACCCTAGTCCAACTTTACCTATTTCATTGGCACCTCCTATGCAACAACAATATTATATGTTGTTAAATTTTTACCCTAGTCAAACCAACCAGCTCATGGCTACACCTACATATCCTAATCCTATTATAAGTGTGCCAATTCGGCGTCAACGTCGAATCACTTTGTCACACCACCCATAGGCACAAGCATGTTTGGTCTTTCGCCGAATTATGGTTCGACGCCCATCCCACAAGTTGAACCACTAGCTAGTACTCATGTTGCTCCTATGTAGTTGCCACAAGCATCTTCATCTGCCTCAGATCCAATTTTAGCCAAATTAAGGGATGACTTGCATAAGATGTTTCTATAAACTTTCAGAAACGAGCCAAAAGTAAAGAGTTGTGTGTACCAAAAGCCTTATCCTGAACACTTTGATGCAGTTTTGTACCATCAAGGTTAGAAGGTTCCTGATTTTGTTAAATTTAGTGGAGAGGGCACGAAACTAACATGGGAGCTAGTCAGTATCTAGCGCAGTTAGGTGAAGCAGGTTCCATAAAAGAATTGAAAGTGCGTTTATTTCCCTTATCTTTAACTGGCACCGCATTTTCATAGTTTGATGCTTTATCTCATGGTTCAATTCTCATATGGTCGCAATTAGAGCAAAAGTTTCATGATCACTTCTATAGCAGCGATAATGAGCTTAAGTTGTCACATCTTACATCGGTTAGGCAAAAACATGATGAACCGGTCACCGATTGTGTCAAGAGATTTAGAGATATAAAAAATCGATGTTATAGCTTAGTGATAACCGAAAGAGACTTGACGGATCTTGTTCTTAATGGTTTAAGAACTCACATTAAAGAGAGGCTAGAAAGTTATCAATTTTGAATATTAACTAGGTCTTACAAAAAGCTTTGGCTCAGGAGATTCGAAGTAAAGAGGTTCATAGGTCTACAACCGATCATCCTAGCATGCATATGGTTGAATACAATGATGATAATTCGGACGATGAGGTTGATGTCTATGCTACTGCTATTTCTTGAGCTTGCGTTGGTTTTTCCATTGAATAGGAAAGGGTGATGCAACAAAGTAGAGATAAATATTTCCCTCAGTTAAGAACCAAGGTATCAATCCAGTAGGAGGAACACACAAGTCTCCAATGATAGCGCCTACACAAACAAACAAATACTTGCACCCAACGCAATAAAGGGGTTGTCAATCCCTACAGGATTACTTGCAAGGATGAGATCTGATAGTGATAGGTATAAAAGATAAATAAAATTGAAAACTAAGGTAAATTTAAGTGATTGCTTGTATCTGCGTTGGTATTTCCCCGAAGAGGAGAGGATGATGTAGCACATCAACGGTAAGTATTTCCCTTAGTTATGAAACCAAGGTTATCAATCCAGTAGGAGAATGATACGTCTCCAACGTATCTATAATTTTTGATTATTCCATGATGTTATATTATCATTCTTGGATGTTTTAAAATCATTTTATAGTCATTTTATATCATTTTTTGGTACAAACCTATTGACATAGTGCCAAGTGCATGCGAGTTGCTGTTTTTTGCATGTTTTTTACATCACAGAAAATCAATACCAAACGGAGTCCAAATGCAGCGAAACTTTACGGAGATTTTTTATGGACCAGAAGAAACCTAATGGGCCAAGCAGCACCTGGGGGGGTGCTCTGAGGGGAGCAAAACCCACCTGGGCGCGCCAGGAGGCCCAAACGCGCCATGGTGGGTTGTGCCCACCTCGGGTGCCCCCCGGACCGCCTCTTTGCTCTATAAATACCCCAATATTCCAGAAACCCTAGGGGAGTCGAGAAAATCAATTCCAGCCACCGCAGAGTCCAAAACCACCATATCCAACATAGACACCATCGCAGAGGGGTTCACCACTTCTATTGGTGCCTCTCCGATGATGCGTGAGTAGTTCTTTGTAGACCTTCGGGTCCGTACTTAGTAGCTAGATGGCTTCCTCTCTCTCGTTTGATTCCCAATACAATGGTCTCTTGGAGATCCATATGATGTAACTCTTTTTGCGGTGTGTTTGTTGTGATTGGATGAACTTTTAGTTTATGATCAGATCTATCTTTTTTTATATCCATGAAAGTTATTTGAGTTTCTTTGATATATTTTATGCATCATTGATTATAGCCTCGTATTTCTTCTCCAATATTTGGGTTTTGTTTGGCCAACTTGATCTATTTATCTTGCAATGGGAAGAGGTGCTTTGTAGTGGGTTCAATCTTACGGTGCTTGATCCCAGTGACAGAAAGGGAACCAACACGTATGTACCGTTGCCACTAAGGATAAAATGATGGGGTCTATCTCTACATAGATAGATCTTGTCTATGTCATGTCATCATTCTTATTGCATTACTATGTTTCTCCATGAACTTAATACACTAGATGCATGCTGGATAGCGGTCGATGTGTGGAGTAATAGTAGTAGATGCAGGTAGGAGTCGGTCTACTAATCTTGGACATGATGCCTATGTAATGATCATTGCCTGGATATCGTCATGGTTATTTGAAGTTCTATCAATTTCCCATCAGTAATTTGTTTACCCGACGTTTGCTATTTTTCTCGAGAGAAGCCACTAGTGAAACCTACGGCCCCGGGTCTCTTTCTCATATTATTTGCCTTTGCGATCTATTTTATTTGCCTTTTATTTTCAGATCTACTAAACCAAAAATACAAAAATACCTTGCTGCAATTTATTTTATTTGGTGTTTGATTTATCATTATCTACAATTTTATCTCACGTCCGTTTGCCAATTTCTGGCGCCGCTACCCGAAAGGGATTGACAACCCCTTTTACATGCCGGGTTGTGAGTAGTTGTTATTTGTGTGCAAGTGCTGATTATGCTGTGTTGCTTGGTTCTCCTACTGGTTCGATAACCTTGATTTCATATCTGAGGGAAATACCTACTGCCGCCGTGCTGCATCATCCCTTCCTCTTTGGGGAAATACCAATGTAGCTTCAAGCGACATCAAAAGGAATTTCTGGCGCCGCTGCCAGGGAGGATCAAGTCAAGATAGTCTCCCGGTAACGCACCAATTTCTGGCGCCGTTGCCGGGGAAGATCTTCAACATATACCAGGTTCCTAATCACAAATCTCATCTCCTCACAATTTACATTATTTGCCATTTGCCTCTCGTTTTCCTCTCCCCCACTTCACAAAAAATTGTCATTTTATTCGCCCCTCTTTTTTGTTCGCCGTTTTCTCGCCAGATCTATCCGTGTTATTGCCCTCTAGTCATAATGGCTAGCGTACTTACCCCTCCTTTGTCACTAGATTTTGAAGTTCTTTACTTCAAGCAAAGACAAGGACAAAATCTGAAAGATGTTTGGTATAGGCTTATGGATTCTTATCATATTTTCAATTTAAAGGGGGATGCTAAGATCTTGCTTCGTAATTTTTACATAGGATTGTCTTTGCATCATAGACAACTCCTAGATTTTGCCGCTAAAGGGAATTTTATTGAGCTTGACGCCAATGCTGCCTATGAAATTTTAGAAGGAATTTTGGGTGTTCCACCTCAAAAGAAGGGGTTTTCTTTTACCCCAGAGGGAGTTCAAATGTTAGAAAAACTTGGTGATTTGCATAAACACATGGTTGAATTACAAAAATATAACAAACCCCTCAAACATCTCAATGGTAGTATCAATCGCATGAATACCTTGATCACTCTTTGCAACAAGCGATTGGATATTTTGGATCTAAAGATGGTTTCTTTTCCTAAAAATTTAGGGAAGCGCAAAGAGCCTCCCGAGTTTGAGAAAACCCTTACCGAAGTAGCCAAGACTACGGATGACAAAACTTAGATCCTTGCCTTATGCCTAGCTAAGGGCGTAAAACTACAACGCTTGTTGGGAGGCAACCCAATGAATAAAATTTATTTTTGCTTTTTTCTTCCCGTTCTTGAGTGTTTACACAATTATGCTACTGTTATGATTGTGTTTTTATGTTTTAATTAGTGTTTGTGCCAAGTAAAGCCTTTAGGATCTTCTTGGGTGGTAGTTGTTTGATCTTGCTGAAAAAACAGAAACTTTTGCGCTCGCGGAAATAATTTTATTTTTTAACAGAGAGCGATAAATACCCATTCCTTTTGCAGTAGATTAATATACAAATTACCCAGGCCGTCCTAATTTTTCAGAGTTTTCAGAGTTACAAAAGTATTCGAAACACCCAGATTGCTACAGACTGTTCTGTTTTTGACAGATTCTGTTTTCTTTGCGTTGTGTGCTTGTTTTGATGGCTCTATGGTTTTCTTTGATGAGTTTTTGCCATATAAAAGTTGGAATACAGTAGATATAATGCAAGAACAAAATATGAATTGGTTTACTACAACACTTATAGTAGTGATTTGTTTTCTTATAGTAACGGATCTCACGAAGGCTTTTGTTGAGTTTTGTATGATTGAAGTTTTCAAGTTGTCTCTCATTGTCGGGGGACTGATCCACGAACACCTATGGGACCGGCGGGCCGAGTCCCTTTCGATTCGGTGAGGGCGGAGGTCGTGCAAAGAGCAGATCAAGGCGAGGCATGTGAGCAGTTTACCCAGGTTCGGGCCGCACGGATGCGTAAAACCCTACTCCTGCTTTGTGGTTTGTATTGATTTCTTGCCTGGGAGCGCGGAGTGCACAGTACACACCAGCGGCTAACTAAAATCGAGCGTGAGTGCTCCCTGAGCTAGCTAACTTGAATCAGCTAACCCCCCTCTACATTGCGCATGGGCCTCCTTTTATATGCTCAAGGGGTCACCGACAGGCGGCAACGTAGACAGGGGTAAAAATGGAAAGGTGCTGCGGTAGGTACAGCTACCTGCTATAGTGTATCATACCTAACCCTGACGGCAGGGGACAAGGGCATTAAATGCCCGTCTGTGTCGCCTAAACAGTGCAAAAGGGACCGTCAGGGACGCCACCGCTCGCCACGATGGCAATCTTGTCAGCGCCGCTTGCCACCATGCACCCCTGGCTGCACAGCCTCCCGCCACATACACCCGGAAGGGTCCCAGAGCGACACGTTGGTGGATGTGCTGGAGCGCGGGCGCGGAGTGGTGGCTTGCCGCGGCAAGCGCCTTGCCGCGGTCGTTGTCTTGTCGCGTCCGGGAGCTTGTCGCTCACCGGGCCTTGCCGGGGTGCGAGGTGCGCCGCGGCAAGTTTCTTGAGATGCCTTGAGTGGCCTTCCCGGCAAGCTCCTTTTGCCGGGGTCTTGTCTCCTTAAGCGCCTTGCCTTGGTTGGCCTTCCCGGCAAGCTCCTTTTGTCGGGGTCTTGTCTCCTTGGCTTGGACACTTTGTTCTTGAATGGCTCCAAAGGAACCACGGAGGACCTTGGCGGTCACCCGGCAAGCCTTGCCGCGGAACGCTGCGACTGCCCGTGCACAAGTTCGGGATACTAGGGTACGCCTACTCTAGTACACCGACAGGAGCCCCCGGGCCTGGGCCATACACGGTGCCGAGCGCTGTTGGGCCAGGCCCAAAACAGGGCATGGGCACGCGCGGCCTAGGTTACGCCGTATCTCTCTCCGTATCCACCGCGCCCTCCCCGAACGACACGCGTTGAATGCGGCATCGTGGGAGAGGTCGTGGGTGGTTTCTTTATTCGGAAATGCGAAACATCCGCCCCTCCCTCTTTATAAGCAGAGGAAACAGGGGCAGTTCGCCCATTTGCCCGTTGCCGTTCCAATCTCAGAAATCTCCGCCGTTCCCTCGCCTTCCCAAAACTGAGAGAGAGAGAGAGCAGCGCTCCGCCCCCACATCGCCACCAGCACCACCAACGCCGTCGACCTCCTCCACTGCTTCCGCCATGGCTCCAAAAGCCGACAAGGGGAAGGTCGTGAAGTCGACCGAGGCGCAGCGGCTTGCGGCGCTGCGGAAGGAGCGGGCCGTCTTCCCTCCCAAGCTTGGCGCGAAGGAGCTAAGGGAGAACTATTACCTTTTTTGGTCGGCGGAGACGCGCGCGCATCCGCGCACAAAGGTACTCCCCGCCGCCGCTTGGAAGAAGGCTCCGAATGGATACCCCTTTTTTGCTCTGTTCTTCTATTGCGGGCTCTGCCCGCCTTTCTCTGATTTCTTCTGCGACATCATGAATACCTACGGGTTCCACCTCCTTGACTTCACCCCCAATGCCGTCCCGACAATGGCAGTTTTCGCACATCTTTGCGAAAACTTTGTTGGAGTCCTTCCCAACGTTGCCCTCTTCCGCCACTTCTTCATACCCCGAGTAGAGAGAGGAGAGCCTCTATCCGGTGGAATCGCCTGGATCTCAAGGGCCGGCAAGAAAGAAACCTATCTGGAGGGAGAGTTCCGCGGCAAGTGGGAGGAGTGGAGAGCAGATTGGTGCTGGATTGACGAGGAGAACCCGCAGCCATTCACCACCCAGCGCAAAACCCCAGTAGCGCGCGGCAACGATTGGAGTGACGTGGCCCCGGAAGATGACAGGCTGAAGATTGCCGTCACCAGGATCCTGCGTCTCAGGCTTGCCAGGCTAACTGTTGGCGCTGTTGGCGCAGACTTCCTTCGCCGCCGCATCGCCCCCCTGCACGAACGGGGGAGGCCTACTTGGGAGTTCAAGAATGCGGCAGATATTATGAGGCTGCGGCCGGGCCTCAATTACAACTTCACAGTCCTGGAGCTCAACGCGATGCTTCAGGAGCTCTTCAAGTATGACCCCCAACATCCCGAGGTCTTCAGGTTGCCGGGGGGCGTCGTTCCGCTGTGCAACAATTCCTCGCTCGACCGCATCCATGCAATGATGCCGGAGTGCGACTCGCACGGAATTGTGCCGACTTGGCAGGAGCCCGCAGACGACGTCGTGCAGCAGTTCTTCGATGACTTGGTGGAAGTGCCGATCCGCTCCGACGAGAAGAAGGGCCTCACCCGCGACACCACCGATGCAGAGCTTGCACTCATCGCCACTAGGGTGGAAGAGGCGGCGGCAGCCGCGGGTGACTTTGGATTCACCGTGGAGGAGGCAGATGCAGCAGAGGCGGCAAGCCGTGCCGAGCGAGGGGAGCCCGCAGGCAAGAAGGAGCTTGCCGGGCGTGACGCCGAGCCAAGCGAGCCCGCCAAGGATACGAGCGGCTCGCTGGACATCAACTCTTCTTCCTCCTCATCTTCAGGCAGCTCGCCACAAGCAGAGCCTCCATCCCCACCAAGAAGGCGTCTCCGCAAGGCCGATGACGTGGCGGAGCGGCAAGCGGGTCAACAGTCGCCACGCCGCGTGACGCGCTCCACCGCGGCAACTACCGTTGCCGCGGGAGCGCCTCATGCGGCGACGGCAACTGGAGCGGAGTCTAGCCGGATCACCACTTCAGTTCCTGCCGCTGCTCACGCCGCGCCGGTAGCCGGAGCGGGGTCGTCTCAGACCACCGCCACTGCTCCCACCAAGCGGCCAAGGGAAGCTTCTCCTCCGCCTCCTCGCGCCGGGCGCGCGCCGGACTTCGACTTCTCTGCGTTCAACTCCGACGAGGAAGAAGAAGAAGAGTAAGCTTCTCTTGCTATACTTGCGTTCCTTCAATTCTTGCTGTTTTGTCTTGTATCTCACTTGCTTTTCTCTGAACTTTGTCCCTCTTTAGGACTCTGGCCCAGAGAGCGGCAAAGAGGGCCAAGGTCCCGGTGATCATCATCGAGGATGAGCCCACTGCAACAGCAGGTGGCGCGCCCGAGACAACCTTGCCGGACCCGTCGACTTTCCTCCAGGGCAGCCCCCAGCGTAAGTGTATGATTTACTTTCTGCTGCGAGGCGCGCTTGGGTACTTGTCTTTGATGATATCTGCTTGTTGACTTGTGTAGGAGCCGAGCACCCCCACCAGGAGCCAAGGGAGAATCCCCCGACAAGGGAGAATTCTCCGACAAGGGAAGGCTTCCCGGTGAGGGAGAAGTCTCCGGCAAGGGAGGGTTCTCCGGCGAGAGACAACACCAGCGGCCCCCCGACAGCGGAGACCACGACTGCAGAGCCTAGTGCAGGCACTCCTCTTGCTTCAAAACTTCCCTCGGTTTCTTCTTTTCTTGATCTTTCTGGGTTTTCGCTGGATTTTGTTTGACTCTTTTCCCCTTTTCCGGCCGTCAGATCCATCCGCTGCGGAACATATGGAGAACGAGGTCGCCGCCGAAGAAGCAGCCAGCGCTGGCGATCCTGCCGGCACCGGGGCCGCCAAGGGTGCCACCGCAGCAACTGGCAAGGGGTCTGGCGATCGTACTGACGGCCCTGAGGCCGCAGGAGCGCCGGGCGCTACACCGACCGCCGACCCGTCCGCCGAAGCCGCAGCGCCAAGCTCCGAGGAGCCCTAGCCGGGCGTTTACTTGAAGGCCGGCGACGACGTCTTCATCAATCTTCCCTGGGCATCGAACTCCAGGGCGCCGGTCGAGGGGGAGATCCTCGACGGAGAAGTGCTCGCCTCCGCGGGGCTCACGCTGGTCGACGCGCCAAGCAGCAGCGGCAACGAGCCTGAAGAAGAGCGGCTGCTGCGGAAGTTGATGTCGCTCTACCGCGCGCGGCAAGCCAAGCTGGAATCCCGCGAGGCACTTGTCGCGAAGGCGGGAGCTGACATCGAAAAGCGTGCAGAAGAGCTCGAGGGTTTCCACCGGGAAGCCCTCCGATCCCTGGCGGAGGAGCGGGAGCAGCTTGCCGAAGCACAGAAGGCCTTCCTCCTTGAGAAGGCCGAAGCCGAAGAGCGGCAGCGTCTTGCCGCTGTGAAGCTAGCCACGGAGGAGGGCGAACTGGCACAGCAGAAGGTCAATCTCGACTCCCACGAGGAGGAGCTTGCCGCGCGCGAGGGAAAACTCGGCGAAGCCCTCAAACAAGCAGAGGATGCCACCGCCGCCGCCGAGGCCGCCAAGGAGGAGTTGAAGACGAAGGTGGCACAGCTAGAAGCTGATCTTGCCGAGAAGGGCAGAGAGCTCAGCGCCGCCAAGGTCTCCAACGTGGATCTTGAGTTGAAGCTAACCACTTTGACCAAGACTCTGGACAGCGCCAAGAAACGGGAGGCGGCCTTGAAGGAGGAAATCAAGGCCGACAAGGCGCTGCTGGAGAGTGCTGCCGCCACCCAGAACGCCTTCAGGGAGACTGTGACGCACTGGACGGAGAGTCTTGTGAACACCGCTACAGACATCGACAAGGAGCTGGCGCAGCTAGGGATGGAAGATCTCGGGTATCCCTCCGACGACAACCTCCAACCCAGCGCCAAGCTCGTCCTGTTCTTCAAGGGCGTGGCGACGACCCTTCAGCGGCTCCGGGAAAGGATCCCCAAGCAGCTGGCCGACGAGTCGCGCAAGATCTGCGCGGGAGCTCTTCAGAAAGTGTTGATGAAGGTGGCCTTCCGCAATCCGGGCCTCCGCCTCACCAATATCCTCAGGACCTTGCCGCCGGAAGCTGATCTGGAGGAGCTCAAGGCCCTTGTCGCACCCATTGTGGACAAGGTGAGCGGGATCAAGAGGGTCGAAGGCGATCGCGTAGATTAGGCCGCCCATTTCTTCTTTCCTTGTCGCTATTTATCATGTCATGAAAACAATTTATTAGAGCTGCGACAAGGTATCTTTGTAATATAGCTTTGTTCTATGGAATGATTGCAATGTTATTCCCTTTACTTGATCCCTCCCTTTGTATGTCTTTTTACCCTACGCTTTTAGGGAACTTGCCGGTGCAGGCACCTGGGCTGCGAGCGCTGAGTGCGGGACGTCAGCAGCCTGCTGGCGGTGCCGCTACCGGCAAGAAACCTTGTCGCAACTAGTTGCAGCTCACTTAAGTTGCTGAGCGAACTCGAAACAAAGTAAGGGCGCTAGCGGCTCACTTAAGTTGCTGAGCGGACTCGAAGCAAAGTAAGGGCGCTAGCAGCTCACTTAAGTTGTTGAGAGGACTCGAAACAAAGTAAAGGCGCAACTAGCTACGAGTTGGTTCCTCCGCGCACAGGTTTTCCATACAAAGTGCGGTCGTTCAAGGGAGATAACTTAAAATTTAAAAAATCTGATTGCTCAAATTTTGGCAACTTAGCTTTTCTGTTGCTTGCTTCCCGGCAAGGTGAAACTTTCTTGAACGCCGCCTGGTCCATACCATCGTCTTCTCCTTTCCTCCCCAGCAAACTTGTGGGCGAGGGAACCTTTCTTTCCTTGAGAAAAAAGAAAGAAGAGAAAATAAAGATATGGAGCCTTACGGCTCGTTATTGCTTACCGGGGTTTAGGTGCTGCACAAAGTGTCAGACAACACATGCATAAAATAGAAAGCTTGAAATTGACAAAATGTGCTGAGCACGTGAGCTTTACTTATGCACGGGGTCTGCGCCCGGCTTTGTACAAAGGATTACATGAAACAGCGGCAAGACTTGTACAAAAGGTGGTTGCCGGAACAGGTTCCGGCAACTGCGCCTTACGGGTAAAACTTACGAAGATGCTCAATGTTCCAGGAGTTGCTCACCGGAATGCCATCTTCGGTCTCAAGGCGGACAGCGCCAGGCCTAGTGACTCGTTTCACCCGGTAAGGGCCTTCCCACTTCGGCGTCAACTTGTTGGAATTCTTGGCGAACTGAACTCGCCGAAGAACAAGGTCGCCTTCCTCGAGACTTCTGGCATTAACTTTGCGGCTATGGTAGCGGCGCAAAGCTTGCTGGTAGCGAGCAGCTCGCACAGCAGCCTGAAGACGGTCTTCCTCAAGGAGCAGCGCGTCATCTTGTCGCAGCTGCTCTTGCTCGAGCTCATCATAAGCGAGCACTCGAGGTGACCCGTATACGAGTTTCGTGGGGATAACTACCTCTACTCCATAGACTAGAGCGAAAGGTGTCTGGCCAGTGGCTCGATTTGGCGTCGTCCTGATTGACCAAAGAGCCACCGGCAGCTCCTCGATCCAGTTTCTTCCGCACTTGCAGCCTGTCGAAAGTTCTGGTCTTGAGCCCGCGCAGCACTTCAGCATTTGCCCTCTCCGCTTGACCGTTGCTTCTCGGGTGAGCAACAGAAGCGAAGCAGATCTTGGCGCCAAGATCTTGGACGTACTGCACGAAGGTGCGGCTCATGAATTGTGTACCGTTGTCGGTGATTATCCTGTTGGGGATCCCGAAGCGGCAAACAATCGACCTGAAGAACTTGACTGCTGACTGTGCTGTCACCTTCCTCACTGGTTCCACTTCCGGCCACTTTGTGAACTTGTCGATTGCAACATACAAGTACTCAAAGCCCCCGACAGCTCGGGGAAAGGGGCCGAGGATGTCGAGCCCCCAGACCGAAAATGGCCAGGATAAAGGGATCGTCTGGAGAGCTTGAGCTGGTTGGTGTATCTGCTTGGAATGGAACTGGCACGCTTCACACTTGGTTACTTGTGCAGTTGCATCCTGGAGGGCTGTTGGCCAGAAGAAACCTTGCCGGAATGCTTTGTCGACAAGTGCTCTTGCGCCAATGTGGTGACCACATATGCCTCCATGTATCTCTGCCAACAGCTTCTGTCCGTCTTCCCGGTGAATACACTTCAATTTCACACCGTTGAGTCTTCTTCTGTACAGTGCCTTGTCGACAAACTGGTACATATTTGACTGCCGGGCTACTCTTTCCGCTTCTTCTTATTCTTCATGAAGTTCTCTTGTCTGAAGGAAACTGACAATCTGTTGCGCCCATGTTGGAGCTTGTGGCTCGACAACAAGGACTAAAGGCAAATCTGCCGCTGCGGGAACATCTGCTTCTACGGCAAGAACCTGTGGCTCTGCCGGAGCGTGACGTTCCTTGGCAAGCTTGCCGGAGCAAAACTTGCCGGGAGTTTCTGTTTCAACGGAACAAACCCTGGGGTTTTCCGGAGCAGACTGCTCCTCAGCGCTCTTAGTGCTGATCTTGGGGATTGCTACGGGAACATCCGCTTCTACGGCAAGAACCTGCAGCTCTACCGGAGCATGACGTTCCCCGGCAAGCTTGCCGGAGCAAAACTTGTCGGGAGCTTCTGCTTCAACGGAACAAACCCTGGGGCTTGCCGGAGCAGATTGCTCCGCAGCGCTCTTAGTGCTGATCTTGGGGATTGCTGCGGGAACATCTGCTTCTATGGCAAGAACCTGCGGCTCTGCCGGAGCGTGACGTTCCCCGACAAGCTTGCCGGAGCAAAACTTGTCGGGAGCTTCTGCTTCAACGGAACAAACCCTGGGGCTTGCCGGAGCAGATTGCTCCGCAGCGCTCTTGGCATTGATCTTGGGGACCTTCTTGTCGGCGGCTTCGGGGAGCTCTGCCGGCAAATAGTCACCAGAAATCAACTTCCTCTTCTTGCTCTGTCCAGTTGATGGCTTCACGGACGGTTGAGTCAGCTTGAGCACAAAGATCCCTGGTTCCACAGGTAACTTAAGTGCGGCGCACTTTGACAGGCCATCTGCAATGGCGTTCTGAGCTCTTGGAACATGTTCCATTTGTAGGCCGTCAAAGTGCTCTTCTAGCTTTCTCACTTCGTCGACATAAGCTTCCATCAACGGACTCTGATAATTCTTGTTTACTTGGCGGACGACAAGTTGTGAGTCACCCCTGACAATGAGCTTCTTGATCCCAAAGTCTGCCGCGATCCGGAGACCGGCAAGCAAGCCTTCATACTCTGCAGTATTATTTGTTTCTTGCTCCTTGGGAAAGTGCATCTGGACTACGTACTTGAGGTGCTCTCCGATGGGTGCGACAAGCAGCACGCCAGCGCCGGCGCCATGCAGCGAAAAGGCACCATCAAAGTACATCAGCCACTCTTTGCTTGCTTCATTGACGGGGATGCTCGTTTCTGGAATTTCTTCATCTGGTGTTGGCGTCCATTCCGCTATGAATTCTGCCAATGCTCTGCTCTGGATAGTTGAAGTACTTTCAAATTTGAGGCCAAAGCTTGACAGTTCCAGTGCCCACTCAACAATCCTGCCTGTCGCTTCTGGATTTTGTAGTATCCTCTTCAGCGGAAAGCGAGTGACAACTGTGATCTCATGTGCTTGGAAGTAATGGCGCAGCTTTCTCGAGGCCATGAGGAGGCTGAAAAGCAATTTCTGCATGCCAGAGTACCTTGACCTAGCCCCTTGCAGAAGGGAGCTGACAAAGTAGACTGGGTGCTGCACCATTTTCTTCTGTATTTCCTCGTGCATCTGTGCAGATTCATCTTTGTTGGGACCAGAGCTTGTCGGGGAAGCCCCCTGCTTGTCGCTGGATGCGCTTGCCATGGTTGTTGGCTCGTCATCTGCCTCCCTCTCCGCTACTAACGCAGCACTAACCACTTGATTGGTTGCCGCTATGTACAGCAGCAACTTCTCTTGTGGCTTAGGTGCGACAAGTGTTGGAGCGGAGGACAGGTATCTCTTCAAGTCTTGCAGCGCAGCCTCCGCTTCCGGAGTCCATTTCATTGGACCTACCTTTTTCAATAGTTTGAAAAACGGCAGGGCGCGCTCAGCAGACCTAGAGATAAACCTGCTGAGAGCAGCCACGCAACCGACAAGTCTTTGTACATCCTTGACGCGCTTTGGTGCTTCAATCTGCTCAATAGCCTTGATCTTGCCGGGATTGGCTTCAATTCCCCGCTGAGACACGAAGAACCCGAGAAGCTTGCCGGAAGGGACTCCAAACACACACTTCTCTGGGTTGAGCTTGAGGCTGATCTTGCACAGATTTGCAAAGGTCTCGTCTAAATCTTGAATCAGAGTTGTCCTGTCCTTGCTCTTGACCACTATATCATCCATGTAGGCTTCCACATTTCTATGTATTTGCGACTCAAGGGCGACATGGACTACTCTTGCAAATGTTGAACCATCATTTTTTAATCCGAAAGGCATTCGTACGAAATAGTATGTGCCACATGGAGTAATAAATGCGGTCTTCTCCTCATCCTGCATATGCGTCAAGGACTACTTCTGCCATGAAGATCTGATGGTATCCTGAATATGCGTCAAGAAATGAAAGCAAGTCACATCTGGCCGTGGAGTCAACAATCTGGTCAATGCGTGGCAAAGGAAATGGGTCTTTGGGACAAGCTTTGTTAACATCGGAAAAGTCGATACAAAGTCTCCATTTTCCGTTCGCCTTGCGCACGACTATAGGATTGGCCAACCACGTAGGATGGAGCACTCCTCTGACAAGGCCTGCTGCTTCCAACTTCTTGATCTCTTCTGCAATGAATTCTTGGCGCTCCACTGCTTGCTTCCTGATCTTCTGCTTGACGGGCCGCGCATGAGGACAAACGACAAGGTGGTGCTCAATTACTTTCCTGGGAACACCGGGGATGTCAGACGGTTGCCACGCAAACACGTCGACATTCGCCCGCAGGAAAGCAACGAGCGTGCTTTCCTATTTAGGGTCGAGAGTGGCACTGATGGTGAAGGTACCACCAGTGCCGTCCTCCTTGGCGGACACCTTTTTCGTCTCTGGCGGAGCTGCCATCGTCTTCTTACATTTGCCGGTGGAGCTCGATGGTGCGTCCTCGACGGCAGCGCAGCACTCCGAAGAGGTGCGCTTGCCGGAGTGGGCATCAGAACTCTTGCCGGACTTGGTCTTCTTCCCCCCGGGAGCTTCAGCGGCAAGTGACTCGCGATCTGCTGCGGCTGCTGCTTCCCGGTAGATCTTGTCGGCACAGATAAGAGCATCCTTCTTGTCGCGGGGACAGAGATGACGCTTATCGGGCCTGGCATTTTCAGCATGTTATATGCGTAATGAGAGGCTGCCATGAACTTGGCGAGTGCTGGACGGCCAAGTATGCCATTGTAAGGCAATGGAATATCGGCAACGTCAAAAGTGACCCTCTCAGTCCTGAAGTTCAGCTCGCTGCCAAACGTTACTGGCAACGTGACCTTCCCCTTCGGCTTGCTCCATCCCGGGTTGATTCCTTGGAATGTGCCGGTCTCTTCGAGCTCGCTGTCAGGGATTTGGAGTTTCTGGAGTACAGCGGAGGAGATCAGGTTCAAGCCGGCCCCACCGTCAACTAGCATCTTAGTGACCTTGAGGTTGCGGATAGTTGGTGAAACCAACATCGGCAAGCACCCGACTGCAGTTGTGCGATCAGGGTGGTCCTCAATATCAAAGATGATAGGCGTGCTGGACCATTTCAGAAGCTTGCGTGATTCGACGGGTGGTTCCGCTGCATTGACTTCCCGCACCCACTGCTTGAGCTGGCGGTGCGAAGTATGCAGAGAAGCACCACCGTCAACGCACAAGACCTCTGTGGCTTTCTGGAACTCCTGCTCACTGGCCTCGACATCCTCCATGTCTTCGTCGTCGTCGTCGTCGTCATCTTCGTCTTTGTCGTGGTCGCGGGGAGGTCTGTCTCCTTGCCGCTGCTTGGCCTTGCCGCGGCGTCCTCCCCGGCCGGCGCGCTTCTTGCCAGATTCTCCATCGCCGCCTTGGGCCCTCTCCTTGTCGCGCCGCTCGTATTCAGCCTTTTGTTCCTGGACAAGCTGCTCGACCTTCTTGCAACTCTGGAGGTCATGGCCCTTGGTGCGGTGGATCTTGCAGTACTGCTTGTCGGAGCCGTCCTGCTTGTCGGCGGCCGCCATAGCCTGGCAGTTGGTGCATGCGGCAATCTCCTTGCCGGAGCTACCAACTTTGGCTTTATTGGCGCCACCTTCGTTGCCGGACTGCTCAACGACTAGCACATCTTTGCCTTTCTTCTTCCTGTTCCGCCGCCGGTTTTTCTTTACCGGGGCAGCATCCTCACTGTCAGATCCTCCTGCTCCTATATCTCTCCGGGGAGTCTCCTCCCTTCCTCAGCACGTGCACACTTGTCGGCCAGGGCATATAGCTCACTGACGTCTCTGATCTTGCACATCGCCATCTCCTCCCGCATCCTGCGGTTACGCACGTTCTGATGAAACACGCTGATGACCGCGGCAGGGTGGACATCTGGGATGTTGTGCTGTACACGGCTGAATCTCTGAATGTACTTGCGCAGAGACTCTCCTTCCTTCTGGGCGAGCAGATGAAGGTCACTTTTTTGGCCATGAGGTTTGTGGCCGCCTGTAAAGGCGCCGACAAACTGATGGCAAAGGTCTGCCCAGGAGGATATGGAGTTGTCCGGCAAGTGCATGAGCCAGGACCTGACGTTGGGCTTGAGCACCAGCGGGAAGTAGTTGGCAAGGATCTTGTCATCCCGTCCCCCGGCAGCCTGCACCGCGATGGTGTAGATGCTGAGGAACTCCGACGGATGCGACTTGCCGTCGTACTTCTCTGGTACGTCTGGCTTGAAGTTCTTCATGCTGGGCCACTGGACTTGTCGCAGCTCACGAGTAAACGCAGGGCAACCTACCGCGTACGGCAAGTCGCCTGGTTCCCCTGGCGCATGCATGTCGACAGAAGACCCAGCGCGCTGGTCTGATTGACGTCGCGCTTCTCTTCGGCGCTTGATGCGAGTACGAGCGTCTTCTTGTTGTCGTTCGTGAAGAACTTGGCGCTGATCGCGACGAGCTCGTGGATCTGATGATGCGGTGGAGTCGCTGTCGAGGTGGATCCGGCGAGTCGGCAATCTTGGCCTCCGGGGGGGAGAGTGCATAGTGGTTGCACCCCCACCGGTCTTGTCACCACCGGCTTGTGCCTGGCTGACTTGCCGCGGCTGCGACGTGCTCGGTTGCCGTTGGGCGTCACCGTTGGCGAAGCCGATGAGACTCCGAATGGTGGCCCTCCAGTCGTCGATCTTGTCCGGCGCTGGAGGGTAGTCCAGGAGCAGTTGAGCTCGTGCCAAAGCTTCTATGGCAGTGGCGGGTGGCGGTGGCGAACGGTGCGAGGAGCGAGATATGCTCGGACTTCTAACTATGTTAGAAGGAGCAGTATCCCGTCCAGGCGACCGTGCCTCGCTCGTGCCAGCATGTTGGCGTGCATGCTGGTCTTGAGCGCTCCGAGATCCACCAGCTCGATCTTGGTCCAGCAAACGCATGGTACCGTGAGTACCATGACACTGCTAGTCCCGTGTTTCCTGAGATGGGCGCGGTGCATGCACGGACGCCGAGGTCTTGGAGTGCGCCCGGTCATTGTGGGAGCCGGCCACGCCGCCGATGGGCAGCGCAGCCTTGTCCTTGGACCTGGCAGCACCGCGAGCTTCCTCGTCGACGCCCGTTCTTCCGCCGGTGTCCGCCTCACCAACCGTTTGCTCCGGCGGTGGTGGGTTCGGCGCGGACAGAGCAGCTGCCTCCGAAACCTTCTTCTTCGGGGGCATGTTGATGAAGATAATGAAGATCTAGCCCACGTGAACGCCGGACTTGGTTCGCACAATCTCGACGCCCCCTACCTGGCGCGCCAAAGATGTCGGGGGACTGATCCACAAACACCTATGGGACCGGCGGGCCGAGTCCCTTTCGATTCGGTGAGGGCGGAGGTCGTGCAAAGAGCAGATCAAGGCGAGGCACACGAGCAGTTTACCCAGGTTCGGGCCGCACGGATGCGTAAAACCCTACTCCTGCTTTGTGGTTTGTATTGATTTCTTGCCTGGGAGCGCGGAGTGCACAGTACACACCAGCGGCTAACTAAAACCGAGCGTGAGTGTTCCCTGAGCTAGCTAACTTGAATCAGCTAACCTGAATCAGCTAACCCCCCTCTATGTTGCGCATGGGCCTCCTTTTATATGCTCAAGGGGTCACCGACAGGTGGCAACGTAGACAGGGGTAAAAATGGAAAGGTGCTGCGGTAGGTACAACTACCTGCTACAATGTATCATACCTAACCCTGACGGCAGGGGACAAGGGCATTAAATGCCCGTCTGTGTTGCCTAAACAGTGCAAAAGGGACCGTCAGGGACGCCACTGCTCGCCATGATGGCAATCTTGTCAGCGCCGCTTGCCACCGCGCATCCCTGGCTGCACAGCCTCCCGCCACGTACACCCGGAAGGGTCCCAGAGCGACACGTTGGTGGATGTGCTGGAGCGCGGGCGCGGAGTGGTGGCTTGCCGCGGCAAGCGCCTTGCCGCGGTCGTTGTCTTGTCGCGTCCGGGAGCTTGTCGCTCACCGGGCCTTGCCGGGGCGCGAGATGCGCCGCGGCAAGTTTCTTGAGATGCCTTGAGTGGCCTTCCCGGCAAGCTCCTTTTGCCGGGGTCTTGTCTCCTTAAGCGCCTTGCCTTGGTTGGCCTTCCCGGCAAGCTCCTTTTGCCGGGGTCTTGTCTCCTTGGCTTGGACACTTTGTTCTTGAATGGCTCCAAAGGAACCACGGAGGACCTTGGCGGTCACCCGGCAAGCCTTGCCGCGGGACGCTGCGACTGCCCGTGCACAAGTTCGGGATACTAGGGTACCCCTACTCTAGTACACCGACACTCATCTTTGACCGCGACGCTATGTTGGCACGTATTGACGAGGTGGTCTTCGCGAAAAAGCTTGGCCGCTTGCTCACCAGCTTGGATGCAGTTTGTCCTGGGTCTGCCAAGACGATTGATTGCCTCCTAGCGGAGGAGGTTTCTACGGGCAAAATGAAGAAGGCGAAGAAGGCTATCAGGAGCATAGGCAAGAAGACTGACGTCATTAGGAAGGCGTCCGTGGCTGCTTAATGGAGGATGCTCAGTCTTTTTGTCATCCATCTTTGATTGACTCGCCTCTGTGGATTTGGTGGCGTTCGGTGGTTTCGTTGAGGGTTTCATTGTGATGTCATTTTGCGAGGGTTTGTGGTTGTTGCATGTTATGTATGTTTGTTGGGTTGACCGTGGTGTCATGGAGTTTTCACCCGGTTTTCCGTTAATTAACTAGGCAATTCTCTTCTTCTTAATTAATCGATGAGGCAAATCTTTTGCCTCCGTTTCGAAAAAAAAGTTTTGGGTTATCTTTCGATGGATGAAGTAATAAGGAGTAAGAAGAGACAAAGCTTGGGGATGCCCTGGCATCCCAAGCTATTATCCAAAATAGATCAAGAAACTAAGCTTGGGGATGCCTCCGAGTGGCATCCCCTCTTTCTTCTAACGACCATCAGTATTTTACTCGAAGCTATATTTTTATTCGTCACATACTATGTGTTTTGCTTGAAGCATATTGTATGATATGAGTCTTTACTTGTTTTATTTTGTGTTTTAAGTCTTGATTCCTTGCTGGACACACCTATTTGAGGGAGCCAAAATTATGCCATGACTTGTTAGAATTGCTCTCTATGCTTCACTTAAATTTTTATGAGCTATGGACTTGCTCTAGTGCTTCACTTATATATTTTTGAGCATGGTGTGCTTAAGTATTTTTGAAGAAATGCTCTCTTGCTTCACTTAGATTTATTTGAGAGTTAGTAAAATTTTCAAGAAATTCTCTCTTGCTTCACTTCAAATGATTTTAGAGAAAGAAAAATTGTGCTCATGATCTTCACTTATATTCGTTTGAGCTTATCGAAAGCAACATATGAAAATTAGTCCCAAAGTGATAGATATCCAAGAAGGATATAATAAAAACTTTCATGAAGATCATGTTGAGGAACGCAGTAATTTCAAAAAAATTCCTACGCACACGCAAGATCATGGTGATGCATAGCAACGAGAGGGAAGAGTGTTGTCTACGTACCCTCATAGACCGTAAGAGGAAGTGTTATGAAAATGCGGTTGATGTAGTCGTACGTCTTCATGATCGACTGATCCTAGCGCCGAAGGTACGACACCTCCGTGATCTGCACACGTTAGGCTCGGCGACGTCCCACAAACTCACGATCTAGTAGAGCTTCGAGGGAGAGCTTTGTCAGCACGATGGCGTGATGACAGTGATGATGATGTTACCGAAACATGGCTTCACCTAAGCACCGCTACGATATGACCGAGGTGGATTATGGTGGAGGGGGGCACCGCACACGGCTGGAAACAATCAACTTGTGTGTTCTAGGGTGCCCCCTGCCCCCGTATATAAAGGAGCAAGGGGGGAGGCCGGCCGGCCTTGGGGCGCGCCAAGGAGAGGGGGAGTCCTCCTCCTAGTAGGAGTAGGACTCCCCTTTTCCTATTACAACTAGGAAGGGGGAAGGGGAAAGAAGGAGAGGGAGAGAGGGAAGAAAGAGGGGGCGCTGCCCCCCTCCTTGTCCAATTCGGACTCCCAAGTGGGGGGGGGGGGCAGCCCTAGGCCCTCTCCTCTCTCTACCACAAGGCCCATGTTGGCCCATTAGTTCCCCTGGGGGTTCTGATAACCCCATGGCACTCCGATAAATATCCGGTGACCCCCGGAACTCATCCGGTGTCTGAATATAGTCGTCCAATATATCAATCTTTATGTCTCGACCATTTCGAGACTCCTCGTCATGTCTGTGATCACATCTGGGATTCCGAACTATCTTCGATACATCAAAACACATAAACTCATAATGCCGATCGTCACCGAACGTTAAGCGTGCGGACCCTACGGGTTTGAGAACTATGTAGACATGACCAAGACATGTCTCCGGTCAATAACCAATAGCGGAACCTAGATGCTTATATTGGTTCCTACATATTCTACAAAGATCTTTATCGGTCAAACCGCATAACAACATACGTTGTTCCCTTTGTCATCGGTATGTTACTTGCCTGAGATTCGATTGTCGGTATCTCAATACCTAGTTCAATCTCGTTACCGGCAAGTCTCTTTACTCGTTCCGTAATGCTACACCCCATAACTAACTCATTAGCTACATTGCTTGTAAGGCTTATAGTGATGTACATTACTGAGAGGGCCTAGAGATACCTCTGCGACAATCGGAGTGACAAATCCTAATCTTGATCTATGCCAACTCAAAAAACACCATCGGAGACACCTGTAGAGCACCTTTATATTCACCCAATTACGTTGTGACGTTTGGTAGCACACAAAGTGTTCCTCCGGTATTCGGGAGTTGCATGATCTCATAGTCATAGGAACATGTACAAGTTATGGAGAAAGCAATAGCAAGAAGCTAAACGATCATTGTGCTAAGCTAATGGATGGGTCAAGTCAATCACATCATTGTCTAATGATGTGATCCCGTTAATCAAATGACAACTCATGTCTATGGTTAGGAAACATAACCATCATTGATTCAACGAGCTAGTCAAGTAGAGGCAAACTAGTGACACTTTGTTTGTCCATGTATTCACACATGTACAAAGTTTCCGGTTAATACAATTCTAGCATGAGTAATAAACATTTATCATGATATACGGAAATATAAATAACAACTTTATTATTGCCTCTAGGGCATATTTGCTTCAGTCTCCCACTTGCACTAGATCCAATAATCTAGATTACATTGTAATGATTCTTACACCCATGGAGTCTTGGTGTTGATCATGTTTTGCTCGTGAGAGAGGCTTAGTCAGCGGGTCTGCAACATTCGGATCCGTATGTATCTTGCAAATCTCTATGTCTCCCTCCTTGACTTGATCGCGGATGGAATCGAAGCATCTCTTGATGTGCTTGGTTCTCTTGTGAAATCAGGATTCCTTTGCTAAGGCAATTGCACCAGTATTGTCACAAAAGATTTTCATTGGACCCGATGCACTAGGTATGACACCTAGATCGGATATGAACTCCTTCATCCAGACTCCTTCATTTGCCGCTTCCGAAGCAGCTATGTATTCCGCTTCACATGTAGATCCCGCCACGACGCTCTACTTGGAACTGCACCAACTGACAGCTCCACCATTTAATAAAAACACGTATCTGGTTTGTGACTTAGAGTCATCCGGATCAGTGTCAAAGCTTGCATCGACGTAACCATTTACAACGAGCTCTTTGTCACCTCCATATACGAGAAACATATCCTTAGTCCTTTTCAGGTATTTCAGGATATTCTTGACTACTGTCCAGTGATCCACTCCTGGACTACTTTGGTACCTCCCTGCTAAACTAATAGCAAGGCACACATCAGGTCTGGTACACAGCATTGCATACATGATAGAGCCTATGGCTAAAGCATAGGGAACACCTTTCATTTTCTCTCTATCTTCTGCAGTGGTCAGGCATTGAGTCTGACTCAACTTCACACCTTGTAATACAGGTAAGAACCCTTTCTTTGCCTGATCCATTTTGAACTTCTTCAAAAATTTATCAAGGTATGTGCTTTGTGAAAGTCCAATTAAGCGTCTTGATCTATCTCTACAGATCTTGATGCCCAATATATAAGCAGCTTCACCGAGGTCTTTCATTGAAAAATTCTTATTCAAGTATCCTTTTATGCTATTCAGAAATTCAGTATCATTTCTGATCAACAATATGTCATCTACATATAATATCAGAAATGCTATGGAGCTCCCACTCACTTTCTTGTAAATACATGCTTCTCCAAAAGTCTGTATACAACCATATGCTTTGATCACACTATCAAATCGTATATTCCAACTCCGAGAGGCTTGCACCAGTACATAAATGGATCGCTGGAGCTTGCACACTTTCTTAGCACCTTTTGGATCGACAAAACCTTCTGGTTGCATCATATACAACTCTTCTTTAAGATATCCATTAAGGAATGCAATTTTGACATCCATTTGCCAAATTTCATAATCATAAAATGCGGCAATTGCTAACATGATTCGGACGGACTTAAGCATCGCTACGGGTGAGAAGGTCTCATCGTAGTCAACTCCTTGAACTTGTCGAAAACCTTTTGCAACAAGTCGAGCTTTGTAGACAGTAACATTACCGTCAGTGTCAGTCTTCTTCTTGAATATCCATTTATTCTCTATGGCCTGCCGGTCATCAGGCAAGTCAACCAAAGTCCATACTTTGTTCTCATACATGGATCCCATCTCAGATTCTGGTCGACCTATGAGGTTTGGTAGTAACTTGATCATAAGTCTCATGATCATCTTACTGGTGTAGGAATCAATGGAACTGATTTCAGTGATGAACTATTTTCCAATAAGGGAGAAGGTACAATTACCTCATCAAGTTGTACTTTCCTCCCACTCACTTCTTTCGAGAGAAATTCCTTCTCTAGAAAGGATCCATTCTTAGCAACGAATATCTTGCCTTCGGATCTGTGATAGAAGGTGTACCCAACATTCTCCTTTGGATATCCTATGAAGACACATTTCTCCGATTTGGATTTGAGCTTATCAGGTTGAAGTTTTTTCACATAAGCATCGTAGCCCCAAACTTTAAGAAACGACAACTTGGGTTTCTTGCCAAACCATAGTTCATAAGGTGTCGTCTCAACGGATTTAGATGGTGCCCAATTTAATGTGAATGCAGCCGTCTCTAAAGCATAACCTGAAAATGATAGCGGTAAATCAGTAAGAGACATCATAGATCGCACCATATCTAGTAAAGTACGATTACGATGTTCGGACACACCATTACGCTGTGGTGTTCCAGGTGGCGTGTTTTGCGAAACTATTCTGCATTTTTTCAAATGAAGACCAAACCCGTAACTCAAATATTCTCCTCCACGATCAGATCGTAGAAACTTTATTTTCTTGTTACGATGATTTTCCAGTTCACTCTGAAATTCTTCAAACTTTTCAAATGTTTTAGACTTATGTTTCATTAAGTAGATATACCCATATCTGCTCAAATCATCTATGAAGGTGAGAAAATAACGATATCTGCCGCGAGCTTCAATGTTCATTGGACCACATACATAAGTATGTATGCTTTCCAATAACTCTGTTGCTCGCTCCATTGTTTCGGAGAACGGAGTTTTAGTCATCTTGCCCATGAGGCATGGTTCACAAGTACCAAGTGATTCATAATCAAGTGATTCCAGAAGTCCATCAGAATGGAGTTTTTTCATGCGCTTTACACCAATATGACCCAAACAACAGTGCCACAAATAAGTTGCACTATCATTATCAACTCTACATCTTTTGGCTTCAATACTATGAACATGTGTATCACTACTATCAAGATTTAGTAAAAATAGACCACTCATCAAGGGTGCATGACCATAAAAGATATTACTCATATAAATAGAACAACCATTATTATCTAATTTAAATGAATAACCGTCTCACATCAAACAATATCCAGATATCATGTTCATGCTCAACGCTGGCACCAAATAACAATTATTTAGGTCTAAAACTAATCCCGAAGGTAGATGTAGAGGTAGCGTGCCGACGGCGATCACATCGACTTTGGAACCATTTCCCACGCGCATCATCACCTCGTCCTTAGCCAATCTTCGCTTAATCCGTAGCCCCTGTTTCGAGTTGCAAATGTTAGTAACTGAACCAGTATCAAATACCCAGGCACTACTGCAAGCATTAGTAAGGTACACATCAATAACATGTATATCAAATATACCTTTCACTTTGCCATCCTTCTTATCCGCTAAACACTTGGGGCAGTTCCGCTTCCAGTAACCAATTCCTTTGTAGTATAAGCACTCAGTTTCAGGCTTAGGTCCAGACTTGGGTTTCTTCACTAGAGCAGCAACTGGCTTGCTATTCTTTTTGAAGTTCCCCTTCTTCCCTTTACCCTTCTTCTTGAAACTGGTGGTCTTGTTGACCATCAACACTTGATGCTCCTTCTTGATTTCTACCTCCGCAGCCTTTAGCATTGCGAAGAGCTTAGGAATCATTTTATTCATCCCTTGCATATTATAGTTCATCACGAAGATCTTGTAGCTTGGTGGCAGTGATTGAAGAACTCTGTCAATGACACTATTATCAGGAAGATTAACTCCCAGTTGAGTCAAGTGGTTGTGGTACCCAGACATTCTGAGTATATGTTCACTGACAGAACTATTCTCCTCCATCTTGCAGGTGTAGAACTTATTGGAGACTTCATATCTCTCAATCCGGGCATTTTCTTGAAATATTAACTTCAACTCCTGGAACATTTCATATGCTCCATGACGTTCAAAACGTCATTGAAGTCCCGGTTCTAAGCCGTAAAGCATGACACACTTAACTATCGAGTAGTCATCAGCTTTGCTCTGCCAGGTGTTCACAACATCTGGCGTTGCTCCTCCAGTGGGTTTGTCACCTAGCAGTGCTTCCAGGACGCAATTCTTCTGTGCAACAATGAGGATAATCCTCAAGTTACGGACCCAGTCCGTGTAGTTGCTACCATCATCTTTCAACTTATCTTTCTCTAGGAACACATTAAAATTCAACGGAGCAACAACACGGGCCATCTATCTACAACAACATAGACATGCAAAATACTATCAGGTACTAAGTTCATGATAAATTAAAGTTCAATTAATCAAATTACTTAAGAACTCCCACTTAGATAGACATCTCTCTAATCATCTAAGTGATCACGTGATCCATATCAACTAAACCATGTCCGATCATCACGTGAGATGGAGTAGTTTTCAATGGTGAACATCACTATGTTGATCATATCTACTATATGATTCACGCTCGACCTTTCAGTCTCAGTGTTCTGAGGCCATATCTGCATATGCTAGGCTCGTCAAGCTCAACCCGAGTATTCCATGTGTGCAAAACAGGCTTGCACCTGTTGTATGTGAACGTAGAGCTTATCACACCCGATCATCACGTGGTGTCTCGGCACGACGAACTGTAGCAACGGTGCATACTCAGGGAGAACACTTATACCTTGAAATTCAGTGAGAGATCATCTTATAATGCTACCGTCAAACTAAGCAAAATTAGATGCATAAAGGATAAACATCACATGCAATCAATATAAGTGATATGTTATGGCCATCATCATCTTGTGCCTTTGATCTCCATCTCCAAAGCACCATCATGATCACCATCGTTACCGGCTTGACACCTTGATCTCCATCGAAGCATTGTTGTCGTCTCGCCAACTATTGCTTCTATGACTATCGCTACCGCTTAGTGATAAAGTAAAACAATTACATGGCGATTGCATTTCATACAATAAAGCAACAACCATATGGCTCCTTCCAGTTGCCGATAACTGTGTTACAAAACATGATCATCTCATACAATAAAATTTAGCATCATGTCTTGACCATATCACATCACAACATGCCCTGCAAAAACAAGTTAGACGTCCTCTACTTTGTTGTTGCAAGTTTTACGTGGCTGCTACGGGCTGAGCAAGAACCATTCTTACCTACGCATCAAAAACCACAACGCGGTATAGTGATTGCTTTTTGATCTTCAGAAAGAACCATGTTCATTGAATCCGATTCAACTAAAGTTGGAGGAACTGACACCCACCAGCCACCTGTGTGCGAAGCACGTCGGTAGAACCAGTCTCGTGTAAGCGTACGCGTAATGTCGGTCTGGGTTGCTTCATCCAACAATACCGCCGAATCAAGTATCAACTAGTGACGGAAAGCAATATGTATATACCCACACACACAACTCCTTTGTGTTCTACTCGTGCATATAACATCTACGCATAAACCTGGCTCGTATGCCACTGTTAAGGAACACAGTAATTTCAAAAAATTCCTACGCAGACGCAAGATCATGGTGATGCATAGCAACGAGAGGGAAGAGTGTTTTCTACGTACCCTCGTAGACCGTAAGCGGAAGCGTTATCACAACGCGGTTGATGTAGTCGTACGTCTTCACAATCGACCGATCCTAGCACCGAAGGTACGACACCTCCGCAATATGCACACGTTCGGCTTGGTGACGTCCCACAAACTCACGATCCAGTAGAGCTTCGAGGGAGAGCTTCGTCAGCACGACGGCGTGATGACGGTGATGATGATGCTACCAGAACAAGGCTTCACTTAAGCACCGCTACGATATGACCGAGGTGGATTATGGTGGACAGGGGCACCGCACACGGCTGGAAACAATCAACTTGTGTGTTCAAGGGTGCCCCCTGCCCCCGTATATAAAGGAGCAAGGGGGGAGGCCGGCCGGCCTTGGGGCACGCCAAGGAGAGGGGGAGTCCTCCTCCTAGTAGGAGTAGGACTCCCCTTTTCCTATTCCAACTAGGAAGGGGAAGGGGGAAGGAAGGAGAGGGAGAGAGGGAGGAAATAGGGGGCGTGATACGACGGAGGGAGGAAATAGGGGGCGTGATACGTCTCCATCGTATCTATAATTTTTGATTGTTCCATGCCAATATTCTACAACTTTCATATACTTTTGGCAACTTTTTATACTATTTTTCGGACTAACATATTGATCCAGTGCCCAGTGCCAGTTTCTGTTTGTTGCATGTTTTTTGTTTCGCATAATATCCATATCAAACGGAGTCCAAATGGGATAAAAACTGACATGGATTTTTTTGGAATATATATGATTTTTGGGAAGAAAAATCCACGCGAGACGATGCTCGAGGGGGCCACGAGGCAGGGGGGGGCGCCCCTGACCCTCGTGGCCATCCCATAAGGCAGTTGATGCCCTTCTTTCGCCGCAACAAAGCTAATATCCGGATAGAGATCGTGTTAAAATTTCAGCCCAATCGGAGTTACGTATCTCCAGGAATATAAGAAACGGTGAAAGGGTAGAATCTAAGAACGCAGAAACAGAGAGAGATAGAGAGACAGATCCAATCTCGGAGGGGCTCTCGTCCCTCCCATGCCATGGAGGCCATGGACCAGAGGGGAAACCCTTCTCCCATCTAGGGAGGAGGTCAAGGAAGAATAAGAAGGAGGTGGGCTCTCTCCCCCTCGCTTCCGGTGGCACCGGAGTGCCACCGGGGGCCTTCATCATCACCGCAATCTTCACCAACAACTTCACCGCCATCATCACTAACTCTTCCCCCCTCTATGCAGCAATGTAACCTCTCTCTTACCCGCTATAATCTCAACTTAAACATGGTGCTCAACGCTATATATTATTTCCCAATGATGTATGGCTATCCTATGAAGTTTGAGTAGATCCGTTTTGTCCTATGGGTTATTTGATGATCATGATTGGTTTGAGTTGCATGTTTTATTATTGGTGCTGTCCTATGGTGCTCTCCGTGTCGCGCAGGCATGAGGGATCCCCGCTGTAGGGTGTTGCAATACATTCATGATTCGCTTATAGTGGGTTGCATGAGTGACTGAAACACAAACCCGAGTAAGGGGGTTGTTGCGTATGGGATAAAGAGGACTTGATGCTTTAATGATATGGTTGGGTTTTACCTTAATGATCTTTAGTAGTTGCGGATGCTTGCTAGAGTTCCAATCTCAAGTGCATATGATCCAAGTAGAGAAAGTATGTTAGCTTATGCCTCTCCCTCATATAAAATTGCAATAATGATTACCGATCTAGTTATCGATTGCCTAGGGACAAATAACTTTCTCGTAACAAAAAGCTCTTTACTAAAACTAACTTAGTTGTGTCTTTATCTAAACAGCCCCTACCTTTTATTTACGTGCTCTTTATTATCTTGCAAACCTATCCAACAACACCTACAAACTACTTCTAGTTTCATACTTGCTCTAGGTAAAGCGAACATCAAGCGTGTGTAGAGTTGTATCGGTGGTTGATAGAACTCGAGGGAATATTTGTTCTACCTTTAGCTCCTCGTTGGGTTCGACACTCTTACTTATCGAAAATTGTCACGATCCCCTATACTTGTGGGTTATCAAGACCTTTTTCTGGCGCTGTTGCCGGGGAGCAATAACATGGGGTGAATATTCTCGTGTGTGCTTGTTTGCTTTATCACTAAGTAATTTTTATTTGCTGTTCTTAGTTGTTCTTTATCTTTAGTTATGGATATGGAACACGAAATACCAAAAAAATTAGGTGTACTTTCTTCTCATGGAGATGGGGAACCTCCTAAAACCCTCGATGCTGGTTATGTGAAAGATATTATGTACTACTTTAATAATCCTGAGAAAACCCCATTCAATTATGTAATGGGAGTAACATTGGATCAACGTGAATACTTTAGGGATTACCGCTTGACACAAAAATGGAAACTATTATGGGATCAAATTCATATATTGAAGTGGTATGCTAGGCAACTATGCTTGAGATATGATTATACTTGTTGCTCTAGGATGAAGGCTCCACACCTTCCCTTTTTATGTGAATTTAATGATAATAAAACCTTAGATTCTTATGCTAATGGTATATATGATTACTATGATGTGGAACAAATAGAAGAATTTGTTGCTTTTATGGGTGCTTATGAAATTGAATCTATGTTTAAAGAGTTTGAAGATTTTGATGATTCAGTTTATAGACCTGAAAATTTAGCTATCCTTAAATATTGCTATGAGAATTATGAATACAATTCCGATATTAATGCACTTATTTAGAAAGTCTCCGCTGTCCGAGAAGAGACTAATATTTTGCAGGAATCTATGGAAGAAGAAGTTGATAAAACTGTGAGCTCATTGGATGAAAAAGATGAGGAGGAGAGCGAAGAACAAAAGGAGCAAGAGCGGATTGATCACCCGTGCCCACCTTCTAATGAGAGTAACTCTTCAACTCATACATTGTTTGATTTCCCTTCGTGCTTACCGAAGGATGATTGCTATGATGATTGTTATGATCCCGTTGATTCTCTTGAAAAATCCCTTTTTGATGAAGCTTGCTATGCTTGTGGCCAAGATGCCAATATGAATTATGCTTATGGAGATGAACTTGCTATAGTTTATGTTAAACATGAAATTGTTGCTATTGCACCCACACATGATAGTCCTACTATCTTTTTGAATTCTCCCGACTACACTATATCAGAGAAGTTTGCCCTTATTAAGGATTATATTGATGGGTTGCCTTTTACCGTTGCACATGATGATTTTGATGAATATAATATGCATGTGCTTGCTGCTCCTACTTGCAATTATTATGAGAGAGGAACTATATCTCCACCTCTCTATGTTTCCAATATGATAAAATTGCAAGAAACTGCTTCTGCTATGCATTGGCCTTTACTATGTGTGCATGAATTGTTCTTTTATGACATGCCGATGCATAGGAAGAGAGTTAAACTTCGTTGTTACATGATATATGTTGCTTTGTGCTCACTATTAAATTACAAATCATTGTTAATTAAAATTGGCTTTGATATACCTTGGGATCCGGGTGGATTCACTACTTGAGCACTATATGCCTACCTTAATGGCTTTAAAGAAAAGCGCTGCCAGGGAGACAACCTAGAAGTTTTAGAGAGTCATTTATTTCTGTTGAGTGCTTTTATATAGTTTAAAAACAACAAAAATAAAGAGGGAAACCCAAAACTTTTTCAAAAAGGAAAGTGAAAGTGAGAAAGACAAGCATTGTTGAAGTGGGAGAGCTCCTTGAACTTTGTTCATGCTCACGGCAACTTTGTGAATCTTGATTACAGAAAATTTTCAACAAAAATAATTATCCCCTTGTACAATTCCATTGTATTATAAAAATAATTTTCCAAGGTTTGCCTTTAGGATGTTTACATTTGCTTGATGGTTTGTACGGTGCAGGACAGAAACTTTGGCTGTAGTGCGCAATTTTAAACTTTTAGTTGGAACGTCATACGGTTCTGATTCTTTTTGCACTATCTTCCTATTTTTTTTTCCTAATTTTGGTAGAATTTTTAAAGTATCAGAAGTATGGTGAATGTTCATATTGTTACAGACTGTTCTGTTTTAGACAGATTCTGTTTTTGATGCATAGTTTGCTTGTTTTGATGAAACTATCGATTAATATCAGTGGATTAAGCCATGAAAAAGTTATATTACAGTAGCTATAATGTAAAAACAAAATATTAATTGGTTTGCAAAAGTACTTAGAGTAGTGATTTGCTTTATTATACTAATGGATCTTACCGAGTTTTCTGTTGAAGTTTTGTGTGGATGAAGTGTTCGATGATCGAGAAGGTCTCGATGTGAGAAGAAGGAAGAGAGGCAAGAGCTCAAGCTTGGGGATGCCCGAGGCACCCCAAGTAAACATTCAAGGAGACCCAAGCATCTAAGCTTGGGGATGCCCTGGAAGGTATCCCCTCTTTCTTCAACAAGTATTGGTATGTTTCCGGATTCGTTTCGTTCATGCGATATGTGCAAATCTTGGAGCGTCTTTTGCATTTAGTTTTCATTTTTTCTTTTATGCACCATGCTGGTATGAGGCAGTCCTTGGTTGATTTATAGAATGCTCTTTGCACTTCACTTATATCTTTTGAGTATGGCTTTATAGAATGCTACATGTGCTTCACTTATATCATTTGAAGTTTGGATTGCCTGTTTCTCTTTACATAGACAACCGCCATTTGTAGAATGCTCTTTTGCTTCACTTATATTTGTTAGAGCGTGGGCATATATTTTGTAGAAAGAATTAAACTCTCTTGCTTCACTTATATCTATTTAGAGAGATGACAGGAATTGGTCATTCACATGGTTAGTCATAAAATCCTACATGAAACCTGCAGATCGCTGAATATGATATGTTTGATTCCTTGCAATAGTTTTGCGATATAAAGATGGTGATATTAGAGTCATGCTAGTGGGTAGTTGTGGATTAGTAGAAATACTTGTGTTGAGGTTTGTGATTCCCGTAGCATGCACGTATGGTGAACCATTATGTAACGAAGTCGGAGCATGATGTATTTATTGATTGTCTTCCTTATGAGTGGCGGTCGGGGATGAGCGATGGTCTTTTCCTACCAATCTATCCCCCTAGGGGCATGCGTAGTAGCACTTTGCTTCGAGGGCTAATAAACTTTTGCAAGAAGTATGTGAGTTCTGTATGACTAATGTTGAGTCCATGGATTATACACACTCTCACCCTTTCATCATTGCTAGCCTCTCTAGTATCGCGCAACTTTCGCCGGTACCATAAACCCACCATATACCTTCTCCTCAAAACAGCCACCATACCTACCTATCATGGCATTTCCATAGCCATTCCGAGATATATTGCCATGCAACTTCCATCATCATCATATACATGACTTGAGCATTCATTGTCATATTGCTTTGCATGATCATAAGATAGCTAGCATGATGTTTTCATGGCTTGTCCTTTTTTGATGTCATTGCTACGCTAGATCATTGCACATCCCGGTACACTGCCGGAGGCATTCATATAGAGTCATATCTTTGTTCTAGATATCGAGTTGTAATATTGAGTTGTAAGTAAATAAAAGTGTGATGATCATCATTATTAGAGCATTGCCCCCCCAAAAGAGAGGCCAAAGAAGCCTAAATAAAAAGGGGGCCAAAGAAGCCCACACAAAAAAAAGAAAAGGGGGCAATGTTACTATCCTTTTACCACACTTGTGCTTCAAAGTAGCACCATGTTCTTCATATAGAGAGTCTCTTGAGTTATCACTTTCATATACTAGTGGGAATTTTCATTATAGAACCTGGCTTGTATATTCCAACGATGGGCTTCCTCAAATGCCCTAGGTCTTCATGAGCAAACAAGTTGGATGCACACCCACTTAGTTTCAGTTTGAGCTTTCATATACTTATAGCTCTAGTGCATCCGTTGCATGGCAATCCCTACTCACTCACATTGATATCTATTGATGGGCATCTCCATAGCCCGTTGATACGCCAAGTTGATGTGAGACTATCTTCTCCTTTTTTTCTTCTCCACAACCACCATTCTATTCCACCTATAGTGCTATATCCATGGCTCACGCTCATGTATTGCGTGAGGGTTGAAAATGCTGAAGCGCGTTAAAAAGTATGAACCAGTTGCTCGGCTTGTCATCGGGGTTGTGCATGATGTGAATATTTTGTGTGGTGAAGATGGAGCATAGCCAGACTATATGATTTTGTAGGGATAACTTTCTTTGGCCTTGTTATTTTGAAAAGACTTGATTGCTTTATTAGTGGGCTTGAAGTATTATTGTTTTTATGTCAAATGATAGAGTATTGCTTTGAATCACTCGTGTCTTAATATTCATGCCATGATTAGATATGAGATCAAGATTATGCTAGGTAGCATTACACATAAAAAATATCTTTTTATCATTTACCTACTCGAGGACGAGCAGGAATTAATCTTGGGGATGCTGATACGTCTTCGTCGTATCTATAATTTTTGATTGTTCCATGCCAATATTCTACAACTTTTATATACTTTTGGCATCTTTTTATACTATTTTTGGGACTAACATATTGATCCAGTGCCCAGTGCCAGTTCCTGTCTGTTGCATGTTTTTTGTTTTGTAGAATATCCATATCAAACAGAGTCCAAACGAGATAAAAACAGATGAAGATTTTTTTGGAATATATATGATTTTTGGGAAGAAAAATCCACGCGAGACGATGCCCGAGGGGGGCCACGAGGCAGGGGGGCAGGCGCGCCCCTGACCATCATGGCAACCCCGTAAGGCGGTTGATGCCCTTCTTTCTACGCAAGAAAGCTAATATCCAGATAGAGATCATGTTAAAATTTCAGCCCAATTGGAGTTACGGATCTCCGGGAATATAAGAAACGGTGAAAGGGCAGAATCTGAGAACACAGAAACAAAGAGAGACAGAGAAACAGATCCAATCTCGGAGGGGCTCTGGACCCTCCCATGCCATGGAGGCCATGGACCAGAGGGGAAACCCTTCTCCCATCTAGGGAGGAGGTCAAGGAAGAAGAATAAGGAGGGGGGCTCTCTCCCCCTAGCTTCCGGTGGCACCGGAGTGCCACCGGGGGCCATCATCATCACCGCAATCTTCACCAACAACTTCACCGCCATCATCACCAACTCTTCCCCCCTCAATGCAGCGGTGTAAACTCTCTCTTACCCGTTGTAATCTCTACTTAAACATGGTGCTCAACGCTATATATTATTTCCCAATGATGTATGGCTATCCTATGATGTTTGAGTAGATCCATTTTGTCCTATGGGTTATTTGATGATCATGATTGGTTTGAGTTGCATGTTTTATTATTGGTGCTGTCCTATGGTGCTCTCCGTGTCACGCAAGCGTGAGGGATCCCCGCTGTAGGGTGTTGCAATACGTTCATGATTCGCTTATAGTGGGTTGCATGAGTGACTGAAACACAAACCCGAGTAAGGGGGTTGTTGCGTATGGGATAAAGAGGACTTGATGCTTTAATGCTATGGTTGGGTTTTGCCTTAATGATGTTTAGTAGTTGCGGATGCTTGCTAGAGTTCCAATCATAAGTGCATATGATCCAAGTAGAGAAAGTATGTTAGCTTATTCCTCTCCCTCATATAAAATTGCAATAATGATTACCGGTCTAGTGATCGATTGCCTAGGGACAAATAACTTTCTTGTAACAAAAAGCTCTTTACTAAAACTAACTTAGTTGTGTCTTTATCTAAACAACCCCTACTTTTTATTTACGTGCTCTTTATTATCTTGCAAACCTATCCAACAACACCTACAAAGTACTTCTAGTTGCATACTTGTTCTAGGTAAAGCGAACGTCAAGCGTGCGTAGAGTTGTATCGGTGGTCGATAGAACTCGAGGGAATATTTGTTCTACCTTTAGCTCCTCGTTGGGTTCGACACTCTTACTTATTGAAAACTGTTGCGATCCCCTATACTTGTGGGTTATCAGGGCGCCGCCCCCTTCTTGTCCAATTCGAACTCCCAAGGGGAGGGCGGCGGCTAGTCCTAGGCCCTCTCCTCTCTCTCCCACAAGGCCCATCTTGGCCCTAGTTCCCTCGGGGGTTCTGATAACCCCCCCGGCACTCCGTTAAATATCCAGTGATCCCCGGAACTCATCCGGTGTCCGAATATAGTCGTCCAATATATCAATCTTTATGTCTCGACCATTTCAAGACTCCTCGTCATGTCCTTGATCACATCCGGGACTCCGAACTATCTTCGGTACATCAAAAAACATAAAATCATAATACCGATCGTCACCAAACGTTAAGCGTGCGGACCCTACGGGTTCGAGAACTATGTAGACATGACCAAGACATTTCCCGGTCAATAAATAATAGTGGAACTTGGATGTCATATTGGTTCCTACATATTCTACGAAGATCTTTATCGGTCAAACCGCATAACAACATACATTGTTCCCTTTGTCATCGGTATGTTACTTACCCGAGATTTGATCGTCGGTATCTCAATACCTAGTTCAATCTCGTTACCAGCAAGTCTCCTTACTCATTTCGTAATGCTACATCCCGTAACTAACTCATTAGCTACATTGCTTGATAGTGATGTACATTACCGAGAGGGCCCAGAGATACCTCTCCGACAATCGGAGTGACAAATCCTAATCTTGATCTATGCCAACTTAAAAAACACCATCGGAGACACCTGTAGAGCACCTTTATAATCACCCAGTTACGTTGTGACGTTTGGTAGCACACAAAGTGTTCCTACGGTATTCGGGAGTTGCATGATCTCATAGTCATAGGAGCATGTATAAGTTATGGAGAAAGCAATAGCAACAAACTAAACGATCATTGTGCTAAGCTAATGGATGGGTCAAGTCAATCACATCATTCTCTAATGATGTGATCCCGTTAATCAAATGACAACTCATGTCTATGGTTAGGAAACATAACCATCATTTATTCAACGAGGTAGTCAAGTAGAGGCAAACTAGTGACACTTTGTTTGTCTATGTATTCACACATGTACTAAGTTTCCGGTTAATACAATTCTAGCATGAATAATAAACATTTATCATGATATAAGGAAATATAAATAGCAACTTTATTATTGCCTCTATGGCATATTTCCTTCAGATCATTGGACAAAATAAACTTGATTCTTAGTAATAGTTTTGAGATATGATGATGTGATATGTGAGTTATGTTGATGAGTAATTATGCTTCAGTAAGAATATTGGTGTTAAGGTTTGTGATTCCCTATGCAATCACGAAAGGCAATAATTATGCAATGAAATTATATCGTACTTGTGGTGCATTATTCGGTGTTAATTATGCTTAATGCTCGCTTATGAGATTATTCGTTTCTTGGTTGGTCGCTTCTCAATCTTTTGCTAGCCTTCATTTTGCACTAAGTATGATCACTACTTGTGCCTCGAAAAACCTTTAAACCAGTTTTGCCACTTGAGTCCACTATATCTCCTATATGCGGTATTCTTTCGCTATTCTAAGCAAATTTGTATGTGCCATCTCTAATTTTCAAAATAAAGTTCTCTTTTGTGTGTTCGTTCCGCTTGCGGAGCGGTGAGGGGTGGCTAATATTTTCCATGCTAGATGTGTTATTCTCATGATGAGTGTTTATCCATTTGTCATTGCACGAGAGTAAGGCAAAGGTATTAGGGATGCCCAGTCCCGAAGTGAAAAATGAATTTACTTTATGTAGTCAAATAATAAATTCCTTGGAAAGTGTTGGTATGGAAGGCACCCGTGGATACGGGTAGCCATGGAAAGTGAAAGTATGATGGAAAAAGGAATAAACTTTATTTTCTGTTTGGGAACCACCTATGATATATCTAGCATGGAAAGTGTTGGGAACTCTAAGTCATTTTCGTTGGTGGGAAGGACACACCTCCCAAAATGTTTTTATCTCTAAGTTTTTTTGCTTTGAGCTCTAGCACCTCTACAAATCCCTACTTCCCTCTGCGAAGGGCCTTTCTTTTACTTTATGCAATTTTTATTTTGAATTTGAGTCTCCATCTTCTCTTACAAAAGCACTAACTAGGAGGCACTGTGATCTTACTTGAGCATTGGGTGTAGTTAATATGCAGGTGTGTTTCATGAATGGATTAATGATTGAGCATGATGGGCTAGGGATAGCTTATTTTAGTGTTGATATTTTGAAAGACATGGTTGCTTGTTGATATGCTTGAGTATTTAAGTTATCATGTTAAAACTAGACTATTGCTTTGAACAATATAAAAGTCCAAATGTCCATGTTATAAAGAAAAGAATATGATATGACATGTTAGGCAACATTCCACATCAAAAATTCTGTTTTTATCACTTACCTACTCGAGGACGAGTAGGAGTTAAGCTTCGGGATGCTGATACGTCTCCAATGTATCTATAATTTTTCATTGTTCCATGCTGTTATATTATCAATCTTGGATGTTTTATAATATTTTTATTGTTATTTTATATAATTTTTTGGTACTAACCTATTGAAATAGTGCCAAGTGCCAGTTCCTGTTTTTTGCATGTTTTTTACATAGTAGAAAATCAATACCAAACGGAGTCCAAATGCAGTGGAACTTTACGGAGATTTTTTATGGACCAGAAGACACCTAATGGGCCACGACAGCGCCTGGGGGGTGCTCTGAGGGGAGCACAACCCACCAGGGCATGCCAGGAGGCCCAGGCGCGCCCTGGTGGGTTGTGCCCACCTCGGGTGCCGCCTGGACCGCCTCTTTGCTCTATAAATACCCCAATATTCCAGAAACCCTAGGGGAGTCGACGAAAATCAATTCCAGCCGTCGCAGAGTCTAGAACCACCAGATCCAATCTAGACACCATCACGGAGGGGTTCACCACTTCCATTGGTGCCTCTCCGATGATGCGTGAGTAGTTCTTTGTAGACCTTTGGGTCCGTAGTTAGTAGCTAGATGGCTTCGTCTCTCTCGTTTGATTCTCAATACAATGGTCTCTTGGAGATCCACATGATGTAACTCTTTTTGCGGTGTGTTTGTTGGGATTAGATGAACTTTGAGTTTATGATCAGATCTATCTTTTTTATATCCATGGAAGTTATTTGAGTTTCTTTGATCCCTTTTATGCATGATTGCTTATAGCCTCGTATTTCTTCTCCAATATTTGGGTTTTGTTTTGCCAACTTGATCTATTTATCTTGCAATGGGAAGAGGTGCTTTGTAGTGGGTTCGATCTTACGGTGCTTGATCCTAGTGACAGAAAGGGAACCAACACGTATGTACCATTTCTACTAAGGATAAAACGATGGGGTATATCTCTACATAGATAGATATTGTCTACATCATGTCATTGCTCTTATTGCATTACTCCATTTCTCCATGAACTTAATACACTAGATGCATGCTGGATAGCGGTTCATGTGTGGAGTAATATTAGTAGATGCAGGCAGGAGTCGATCTACTAATCTTGGACGTGATGCCTATGTAATGATCATTGCCTGGATATCGTCATGATTATTTGAAGTTCTATCAATTGCCCAACAGTAATTTGTTTACCCACCGTTTTCTATTTTTCTCGAGAGAAGCCACTAGTGAAACCTACGGCCCCCCGGGTCTCTTTCTCATATTATTTGCCTTCGCGATCTATTTTATTTGCCTTTTATTTTCAGATCTACTAAACCAAAAATACAAAAATACCTTGCTGCAATTTATTTTATTTGACGTTCGATCTATCATTATCTACAATTTTTCTCACGTCCATTTTCCAATTTCTGTCGCCACTACCCGAAAGGGATTGACAACCTCTTTTACACGTCAGGTTGTGAGTAGTTGTTATTTGTGTGCAAGTACTGATTATGTTGTGTTGCTTGGTTCTCCTACTGGTTCGATAACCTTGGTTTCATATCTGAGGGAAATACCTACCGCCGCTGTGCTGCATCATCCCTTCCTCTTTGGGGAAATACCGACGTAGCTTCTAGCAACATCAAAGAACCAAGCAACACTATGTAAACAGTACCTACACACAAATAACAAATACTTGCAACCTAACGCGTAAGAGGGGTTGTCAATCCCTCCTCGGTATTGAGATAGATTAAATTGTATGAGATTAGATAAATAGATCTAGTACAAACACGAAATGAAATAAATAAAGAAAAAGTGCAGCAAGTTATTTTTGGGTTTCCAACAAACACGAAATATGAGGTGCTCCCAACAATCCTTTGCATGGGTGAAGGGACGCAAGTGTGATAGATTTTCTGGAGGCACAGTGGCTTGGAGGATGAATAATGCGGAGTGATTGTATTGATTGTCCGCTTCTTCCTTTGGAGTGAAATTGTTTGGATCATGCGGGTAGAAAACTTGCTCAATGATTCTCCAGAGGTTCGTTGAGCTGTGATTCAAACAAGACTTGATACGAAAAACCCAATTAGAAAAATCATCCTTTAAAAGCCCGGGAGGAGGACCAAGGTGGTTAATATGAGGTGCAGGGACCGGTCCTGCATAGACCGGGGGAGGGGGAACTGAGGCAAAGGGTCCCGTCCCATTCTTGTTACGAGGGGAATAAGTTTGAGTACCTTTAGCCGCTTCCTGGCCGGAATTGGCTTCCGACTTCGATGAAGTGGGGTTAACCATAAGCAAAGGATCAGGAGTAGCTTTCAACCCCTCAAGCAATTCTTTAAGCATGAACTTGACTTCGGTCATCATAGACGTCTTAAGTGAAGCCATAGCTTCATTTAAGTCGTCTCATGTGATCGAAGTCAACTCCACGACCTCGGGCACTTCCTCCCGGTGTCAACCATACTCTTTGGGTGGTGAAACCCTTAGTAAAGAGACGAGGCTGGGATACCAATTGAAAGGATCGATATGGTTGACTAGAGGGGGGGGGTGAATAGGCAACTACCAATTTTGAACTTTTCTTAACAAAATAAGGTTTGCAACAAATAGGTTATCTAGAAATGCGACTAGGTGAGCAACCTATATGATGCAAGCAACACAAGTAAGCTAGAGATAAAACACAAGTAAAGCTATCTCAAAGTAAAGGTAAGAAATAACCATAAGTGGAGCTGGTGGAGATGAGGATGTGTTACCGAAGTTCCTTCCCTTTGAGGGGAAGTACGTCTCCGTTGGAGCAGTGTGGAGGCATAGTGCTCCCAAGAAGCCACTAGGGCCACCATATTCTCCTCACACCCTCACACAATGTGAGATGCCATGATTCCACTAGTGGTGCCGTTGAAGGCGGCGATCGAACCTTTACAAACAAGTTGGGGCAATCTCCACAACTTAATTAGAGGCTCCCGGTAAGATCCCAAATTCTCAATTTGGAATGTTATACATAGATCATTCATGCATATCATATTTTGCTGCATTTCGTTTCACGATCCTAGAAATTCTAAGAAACTCAAGGACCCTCGGAGAGAGTTGGGGATTTCACCATTTTCATATTTGAATTCTATCAAATATTGAAACGAGGATTTTTGGTTTTAATTATTTTTCTCTCTGAAAATATTTCATATTAAAATATATGAGGGGAGATAATATGGCTTCTCCAAAATGAATGAAATGTTGGAGGAAAAGAATATTAAAATCAAATATTTGATTTTATTCGGAGTTTAATGCTATTTTATTTGAATTAGAAAAATTGCATGTTTTTCAAAGTTGCATTTTAGGGCCAAGAAAATGTTCATCTTGTTCTAAATATTTTATGTAGATGGTGAAAATTTGTTTTGGCATTTTTAGATTTTTACTTATTTCTCTAGGATTTATTTAAGTTTCGGCGATTTTTTTTTAAAAGAGCTTCACCCCGCCGACTGGGTCGAAGCCCAGCCAGCCGGGCCGGCCCAACCGCCCCGTCCTCCTCGTCCCCGGCGCGGACGCCTCCCGCCGCGAGTCCGACCGGGACTCTGTCCTGCCACCGCCTTGCCCCCTCCCCCAAGCAAGCCCCCCTCTTTCTATAGCGCTGCCCCGACCCCCACACACCACCATCCGAACCCCGCCGCCTGCCTCGCCCCGCCCGTCGCAGCGCCGCCGCCTGCCGCGCCCCGCCTCCACACGCCGCATCGCGCCGCTGCCGCGCCGCTGCCGCGCCTCGCCCCGCGCAAACGCCGCCGCAGCCGGACCCCGCCGGAGCCGCCCCGCCTTGCCGGAGCCTCGCCGGAGGTATAAGCCGCCGTTGCTGCCATTCGGTTTTTTAAAACCGATCCAGTTTTTTTAGAAAACCCTAGGTTCGTTTTTAGAATAGATCGGTTTTATTTTTTTCTGGTTTAGTTTATTTAGCGGACGTTCGTCCGTGCATTCGTTTTAACGAACGGAGTTCACTCGTTAGCCGCAGACAACGAACGTTTGTTCGTTAGCCTGTTCGTTAGTTTTCTTTTTCTCGGATTTTTCCGTGATTATTTTCGATCGTGATTTCTGATCCGATTTTCAGTTTAGTTTATCTTTTCGCTCATTTACCGGAATCAGGCGATTCAAGCACCTAGATCTTCGTCTCGAAACCCTCTTTCTGTTTAACCAACTTGAACAAGATTTTGATACAGTAAAAATTTGACCTTAGTCTAGATTAGTAATCAGATCTTGTTTCTTTCGCAGTTTGAGTTTCGTTGCTCCGTTTGATTTGATTCTTTTTGCAAACCGGAGTTCTTAAGTTGAACTTTCTGTTTAGATCTCCTATTTCAGTTTTACTCGTGCTTCTTTGCTTGATTGATTATGTATGCTATTGTTTGTTTGCGATAGAACACCCGGAGTGCGAAGCGTGCTACTACGAGTCTCTAGGTTTTGCGGATCATCAGCAAGGCAAGTAACACTTTGATCATACCCCTTTATCACCCAGTTTTTATGCATTAGTTTCAACCCTTACACATTGCATGGTTAGGACTTGTTAACATGTGGGTTTGGGAAGTAGTTGATGAGGTAGAACCTATTGCCCTGTTATTATCAAACCCTGGGATTTACCTCTGCATATTGCTTATATTTCTATGCTATCCTTGTACGCGTGGATTTGGTTTGAGTGAAACCATGACAGATGTGAGATTGATAATTAATGGTTCAACTTAAGGTGGCAACTTTAATACACATCTGGGTGGATTATTTGTCGGGCACCTGGAGAATCCAGTGTTGTCCTAGGATATCCCGGAGTACCCGTGTGATAATCCTATGGTCCGCCACCCAAGCTCAAAGGGAACTAAGATATTTCATGCTAGAAACTTCCGTGTGCAGCCACAAGCTATTATGGGCTCTAGCATAGTTGAGTAAGTTGTGTGAAGCTCTTGAAGAGGTAGACTAGCAGGTAGTTGGGTTGTAGGTGGTATAGTCCATCCCGAGAAGAGAGTTAATGCTTCTGAAAAACTATGTCTCGATCATCCGTTTCTCAAACATCATGTAGTGTGAGAAATCCAACGGAGGAGATCGAGTCTTGTGGGGAAAAGTGTGCAAACCTCTGCAGAGTGTATAAACTAATCATGGTTAGCCGTGTCCCCGGTTATGGACATCTTGAGTATCTAGTACTTGGATTATCATATGTATCTCATCACTCTAAATTAATATTGTTGGGTTGATAACTACTTTAATTGGGATTGAGTTGGAGGAACCTTCTCAATGATGTTTCAACTACCATGATAGTTAAATAAAATTATATTCCTTTGTTGTAGGGAAAAATTGGCTTTTCGCAAAAACTATAACCATAGAGCTTTCCACCAGCCAAATATGCATGTAGTGATAGCATTATTCTGTTCTTGCTCTACTGTGTTACTTTGCCAGCATATTCCATGTGCTGACTCATTTTCAGGCTGCAACGTATTATGTTGCAGACTTTTCAAACGAGGAGTAAGGTTCGTTAGGTCGTTGCCATGCAGCTCAGCTGTGCCGTTGGAGTTGAAGGACTCACTTTATCTTCCAAGCCTTCCGCTGTTATTGTATTAGATGGCCTTAAGCCATATTTATTGTAATAAGTTCTCTTTTGAGACATTCGATGTAATAAGTGTGTGATTGCCACTATGTTAGAAATCCTTCGAGTACTGTGTGTGTCAGCATTACCGATCTAGGGATGACACTGAAGCACAGAGACTTGACCGTTTGAGGTTGGGTCGCTACAAGATGGTATCAGAGCACACATTGAGTGTAGGACATGACCACTAAGCTAAAGCCCTAGATCACTACTCTCTTCTCATTTCTGACTCCTCTCCATTTTCTACTCTTTAGGATGGCGGATGCAAGGAACAAGTTTGCACAACTGGATGAAGACGCACCCTTTGGACGACACTTGAAGGAAGTCACTAGGTACCTGAACATTGGAATACCAAGCTTCAGCGGGACTTACAACACCACATTACCAGAAGAGGAGCGATGGATGATTCAAGTTCAAGTTCCAGGAAGGACATTCGCTCCAGTCACCAAACCTATAGAGTTTTCCTTTGATGCACCAACCTGGAGTCTAGGAAAGAGTATGGAAGCTCACATCACCATGGGACGCATTGGAGAAGTTTAGCATAAGGAGCTTAAGGATACTATCTACCAGATTTGTGGGCGCCGAGATGAGCAATGGGAGATGATCAGCACCGGGAAGGATAGATCAATCGCCGCTTTCATCCAGGAGCTAAACCAGCACATTCATCGCCAGGAGAACCAGATGTGCGCAGGCATGATAGATCTGAAGAAGGCAATGACAAGGATGACGAAACTGGAGGAAGAACTCAAGGCTACACGCGAAGATTATGAGGAGGAAATCGCCGTACTAGTGGGGAAGAATGACTATCTGGAAAGGAAGCTAGGAGTATTCATGGGAGACCCCACGCCAGGAGGAGAAGACGAAGAACCCAAGGAGATTCGTTCTAAGGACTACATCATCATCGACGATACCGACTCGACCCCGACGATAGCGATGATGACTATGAAGACGAAGCTGGAGCAGACATTATGGAGTATTCGACCGATCAATATTTCTAGTAGACCACCGTATCAGTAGTAGTATTCCACCATGTATATAGTATAGTCCAAACACTTTTGTAATGATAGTTAGATCGATTGTATGCCCTTGCTTGATTGATTGAGTGATATGATTGTGTTTGTCTCATGTGCATATGGGTAGTATTTTTCTCACTAGACCTCATTCTATTCTATTCTCTTCCCTCTAAACCCTCAGATGCCTCCGAGACGTGACCCCGGATTTACTTTCCCACCGGAGCTCACTCAGTTAATCCAGCAGCAGAATACCCTGATGCAGTTGTTAGTTCAGAATCAAGGCAACAACAACAACAACCCACCACCACCACCAGTTGACAACTTAGCCCGCTTTCTGAGGTTGCAGCACCGAGCCGATAGTGGCAGATGATTGGCTCCGCAGGATTGGAAGGGAGTTAACCACTGCAGGATGTACAGATGCTGAGAAGGTGCATTTTGCCGCACATCAGTTGGATGGACCAGCAGCCTCATGGTGGGAGAATTACATAGTCACCAATTCTATAGCCACTATTACATGTGATCAGTTTTAGCAAGCATTCCGCACCGCCCATGTCTCAAGAGGAGCTATGAGCATGAAGAAGCGAGAGTTTCGCAACTTGCGCCAGGGGAACCGTACTGTGGCTCAGTACATGGATGAGTTTAGCAAGTTATCTCGCTATGCCCCCGACGATGTGGCCACAGATGCCGTGAAGCAGGAGAAGTTTATGGAAGGGTTGAATGATGAGATGAGCATGCAGTTGATGGTGGCAACATTCACCAACTACCAGGAGTTGGTAGATAAGGCTCTTATGATTGAAGGGAAGCAGCAGCAGATTGAGAGCCGTAAGAGGAAGTATGGACAAGGAAGGTATAATTCGGGAGCTCAGCAGAAGCCTCGCCTAACCCCGAACTCGGGAGACTTGTTCATAACCATGGAGGCCACACCCACAATGGAGGAAGTACCCATAATCATACTGGCTCGAGGAATGGAAATGGGAATGGAGCAAGCAACAATCAGAACCGCCCCAATCCAGCCACACCCGCCAAGAGAGACCTAAGCCATGTTACTTGTTTCAAGTGCGGGAAGACTGGACACTATGCCACGGAGTGCCCTGGAGCGAAGAATGGAAACGGTAATGGGAGCGCTGGAAAGAAGCCCAATCCATTCAACAAAGGACAAGTGAACCACGTTAACGTGGAGGAGGTTGAAGAGTAGCCAGACGCGGTTATTGGTAAGTTTTTTGGTTAAGTCTTTTACCGCCCTTGTTCTTTTTGATACTGGTGCATCACATTCATACATATCAAGGGGATTCGTGGATAAGTTTAAACTACCAACCCAAACCCTTAGGACCCCTCTATTAGTGAGTTCACCTAGAGTAGAGTATATGGCTAGTCGATGGTGCGACCAGATACCCTTAACCATTGGTAGCCATGTTTTCCCGTCAGACCTAATAATTTTGGAGTCACAAGGATTGGATGTGATATTAGGCATGGACTGGATGTCAAAGTATGGAGGAAGCATTGATTGTGTTAGTAAATCAATTTGTATCACCACCCCTAAGGGAAAAAGGATTAAGTATGTATCTAGGCATGCGCCCAGGAGTAGCCAAGTAAATACCCTCACGGGAATTGTTCAGGAGGAAGTGCCTGTAGTGAAGGATTACCTAGATGTTTTTCCAGAGGAGTTACCAGGCATGCCGCCGGATCGAGACATCGAGTTTTTGATAGAGCTATTGCCAGGTACCGGGCCAATATCAAAGAGACCCTACCGAATGCCGACAAATGATGTGGAGGAGATTAAGAAGCAGATCAAGGAGTTATTGGAGAAGGGTTACATCCGACGGAGTTCATGACCATGGGGAGCCCCAGTGCTTTTGGTTGAGAAGAAGGATAAGTCTCTAAGGATGGTTGTTGATTATCGTGTGTTAAATGAGGTCACGATCAAGAACAAATACCCACTGCCGATGATCAATGATTTGTTTGACCAGTTGCAAGGAGCTAAGGTGTTTTCAAAGATCAATCTGCGACCAGGATATCACCAGCTGAAGATCCGGGAGAAGGATATACCTAAAACCGCCTTTACCACAAGGTACGGGTTATATGAGTATACGGTCATGTCATTTGGACTGACTAACGCCCCTACCTATTTCATGAGCATGATGAACAAGGTGTTCATGGAATATTTGGATAAGTTTGTTGTGGTGTTCATTGATGACATAATGGTATACTCGAAGAATGAAGAGGAGCACAAGGAGCATTTGCGTTTAGTTCTCGAGAAACTCAGGGAACACCAGTGTATGCCAAGTTCAGCAAATGTGAGTTTTGGTTAAAGGAAGTCGGATTCCTTGGACATGTTATATTAGGAGAAGGTGTAGCAGTAGATCCCACCAAGGTTCTGTCAGTCACTGAATGGTTGGCACCCACTTCAGTTAGCGAGATCCGCAGTTTTCTTGGACTCGTAGGATACTATCAGAGATTCATCAAGAATTTTTTCCAAAATTGTGAAGCCAATGACGGAGTTATTGAAGAAGGATACCAAATTTAAATGGACAGAAGTATGTGAGGCGAGTTTTCAGGAGTTAAAGAAACGTTTGACTACAGCCCTAGTGCTGATTCTACCAGATATATGTAAGGAGGTCCAAGTGTATTGCGATGCCTCTCGCCTAGAACTTGGACGTGTGCTTATGCAGGACGGAAGAGTTGTTTCGTATGCCTCACGAAAACTGAAACCACATGAGTTAAATTATGCCACATATGATTTGGAGTTGGCCGCCGTAGTGCATGCGTTGAAGACTTGGAGGCATTACCTTATTGGAAACCTTTGTGATGTGTACACGGATCATAAGAGTTTGAAGTACATTTTCACACAGAAGGAGCTGAACCTTAGCCAGAGGAGATGGTTGGAGCTTATAAAGTATTATGACATGAAGCTTCACTATCATCCATGCAAGGCCAATGTCGTAGCAGACGCTTTCAGCCGGAAGAGTTATGCTAACATCCTCGTAAGCACAGGATTGCCAAAGGAGTTAGCAGAGGATCTTAGGGCACTTCGATTGGAGATTGTTCCTAGAGGTTTTGTTGCAACAATGGAGGTTCAGTCTACATTGTTGGGAAAGATTCGAGAAGCTCAGAAGGATGACAAAGAGATTGCTCAGATAAAAGAGAGAATGAGCAAAGGAAAGGCCAAAGGTTTTCGTGAGGATGAACACGACACCTTATGGTTTGAGGACCGTGTTTATGTGCCAAATAACACAGAGATCAGGAAGTTAATACTTCAGGAGGCTCATGACCCACCATACTCAATTCACCCCAGAAACACCAAGATGTATGTGGATTTAAAGGAGCGTTTCTGGTGGACTGGTATGAAGAAGGATATTGCCGAGTATGCAGCCGTGTGTGATGTCTATCAGAGAGTGAAGGCAGAACATCAAAAGCCAGCCGGATTGTTACAACCTATGCCGATACCCGAATGGAAGTGGGAAAAGCTTGGCATGGATTTTATCACCGGATTGCCCAGGTCCAAATCAGGATATGATTCTATATGGGTAGTAGTTGATCGCTTGACCAAAGTAGCTCACTTTATCCCAGTGAAAACCACCTATACCAGTGCGAAGTTGACCAAGATATACATGACCAGGATCGCATGTTTTTGCATGGAGTTCCGAGGACAATTGTATCAGATAGAGGAACCCAGTTTACCTCAAAGTTTTGGAATCAGTTGCATGAAACTTTGGGAACCAGACTGGAGTTCAATACAGCATTCCACCCGCAGACAAATGGACAGACCGAGAGAGTTAACCAGATTCTGGGGGATATGTTGGGGGCCTGCGCGCTAGATTATGGATCTAGTTGGGATGACAACTTTCCCTATGCAGAGTTCTCGTACAACAACAGTTACCAGGCCAGTTTGAAGATGGCACCTTTCGAAGCTTTATACGGAAGGAGGTGCAGGACACCGTTGTTGTGGGATGAAGTTGGAGACCGACAATTGTTCGAACCAGATTTGATTAAGGAATCAGAAGAGAAGGTTAAATTGATTAGATATAGACTGGAGGTAGCTCAGTCGCGACAGAAGAGTTATGCGGATTCAAAATGCAAGGAGGTAGCCTATGAAATTAGAGACAGAGTGTATCTTCGAGTATCACCACTCGGAGGAGTTAAGCGCTTTGGAGTTAAGGGAAAGCTAGCGGCACGCTTTGTGGGACCATATAGCGTTTTGGAGCGTATGGGAGAGGTTGCTTATAAGTTGGAATTACCCGAAGGATTGTCAGGAGTTCATGATGTGTTTCATGTTTCACAGTTGAAGAAATGTCACGCTGAGATGGCCGATATACCGCTAAGAGATACGGTGCCCTTGGAGGCGATTCAGTTGGACAGTGATCTGAAATATGAGGAGAACCCAGTCAGGATTCTTGAATTTGCCAGCCGAGTCACCCGCATCAAGGTTATCAAGTTTTGCAAAGTTTAGTGGAGCCACCATACCGAGGATGAAGCCACCTGGGAACGAGAGGATGATCTTCGCAAAGACCACCCACACCTATTTTCTAGCCAACCCGAATCTCGAGGGCGAGATTCATCTTAAGGGGGGGTAGGTTTGTAACATCCCAAATTCTCAATTTGGAATGTTATACATAGATCATTCATGCATATCATATTTTGCTGAATTTCATTTCGCGATCCTCGAAATTCTAAGCAACTCAAGGACCCTCGGAGAGAGTTGGGGATTTGACTGTTTTCATATTTGAATTCTATCAAATATTGAAACGAGGATTTTTGGTTTTAATTATTTTTCTCTCCGAAAATATTTCATATTAAAATATATGAGGGGAGATAATATGTCTTCTCCAAAATAATTGAAATGTTGGAGGAAAAATATTAAAATCAAATATTTGATTTTATTCGGAGTTTATTGCTATTTTATTTGAATTAGAAAAATTGCACATTTTTCGAAGTTGCATTTTAGGGCCAACAAAATGTTCATCTTGTTCTAAATATTCTATTTATACGGTGAAAATTTGTTTTGACATTTTTAGATTATTATTTATTTTTCTAGGATTTATTTAATTTTCGGTGAAATTATTTGAAAAAAAGAGCTTCACCCTGCCGACTGGGCCGAAGCCCAGCCAGCCGGGCCGGCCCAACCGCCCCGTCCGCCTCGTCCCCGGCGCGGACACTTCCTGCCGCGAGTCCGAACGGGACTCTGTCCCACCGCCGCCTTGCCCCCTCCCGCAAGCAAGCCCCCTCCTTTTATAGGCCGCCCCGACCCCCCCACACCACCACCCGAACCCT